>NW_026089623.1:23588147-23607454 GCF_024586455.1 Bactrocera neohumeralis
TCGGGAGACACTGCAGAGGTATGGAAATTTAGTGAATTCCCCTCTCACACAGTGGCAGTCGAGAGAACCGTCAAACTGGTGACAGAGGCATCTTCTAAAGTTATTGGCCCCCAATCTCGTAATCGTTTTCTACGCTCTACACTGAAATCTAGGCAACAAGTGCCAAAGTTTAGTACACAATCTGATTTTATCAATACATTTGACACAGATTCAGACTAAAACAAGCCTGACATATGGTTGGTTGGTTGGGTTGGGCTTGGGAGGAACCCGAAGAGCAGTCACCTCCACGCGGTGGGTTCTGGGTGACCAATACAGGTTAGCTGAGAGCTGCAACAATTTTCACCTTGCGCTGTGGCGCACCGCCTTTTCGCTCGTATCTCAGGAACGGTTCGTCCTACGGCTATGATCACATATACTATTTCGGTAGCAAATGACGTGACAAATAACTTTTGTGCTATACATTTTGCCATGAGATGCGTATTTCAGGCGCTAGGTAGACAATTTCACGATTTTAGGCGAATTTCCGAAATTTCAAGGCCGGAGTTGGGGTTGAAGACGCAATCCGATCTCAAAACAAAAAGTTGCATTGGAATCAGGAAGTACTAAGGCAACTTTTCCGCACTATTAGAAATCCCGAATCGAAAAAAGTCCGGAATTGACCCACCCTAGTGTACACGGACTTTTTTCGTCTGAAATCGTCTTTGGAGCTTTTAGCAATTGAGTTGTTTTAGATTCCTTTAAGTCTGAGCTCATTTAAATGATGTATGGAATAAATCAAAACTTCTTAGTAAGAACCAGACTTTTAGATGTTTAGAAAAAATTTCGTATGTAAAATGTTGAATAGAAGACTCTTTTGTATGTAAGAGTTTCAAAGAAAATCAATAAACCCAATGGCTTTTTAATAAACCGAGATTTCAAAAATATTTTCGTGTATATGTATATGTATGTATTTATATGTTTAAACGAGAACTCTTGTAAGTAAATAAGAGTTTTGAACGAAATTAATATAACGATAAAGCTTTTCGTATTTGATAGTATGTGTAATCGCGAACTCTTTTAAATTAATAAGAGTTTTTCAAATGAAATAAATAATTGATCGATTAAGTTTGATTTAATTATTAATTAATGACCGGAAATATTTTATATATTTCATTTTTCTGTGTAATTTCTTTTATATGTATATATTTTATGTCCAAATGTCCTATAGGGTATATCTATAGGTGGATCTTTTATTTATTATGTGCTAATGAGCGCTTAGAGATCACTGCACTTTGTACATATGCATGTATGTATGTACATATCTATTACGCTCTGGTTTTTTATACAATCCTGACAATCCTGCTTGTTTTTGTTGATCAAAAACCAAGGGGTTTTGCGGGAAATATGCCAATGAATATATTTTATACGCAATCTTCCTTGTTTTTGTTAGCCGTTTTGGCTACCATGGGGTATTGCGGAACATATGCCAATGTGGACTTTGAAGCAATATGCGTATCTACATATGTGACAATACACTTTTGTACAAATTTTTAAGTATCTTAGAGAAAACTTTTTATATTTATTGTTGTATTTAATTTGTACCCGATGTCTATGGGGTATATTTTTCGGTATATGTTGTATATATGTATATGTGCCCGTATGTACATATGTATATACACATATACGCATGTATATATACTTTATGTTTATATACGCATATATACGTGTACATCAAATTTTCAGCAGGATTGATTTTAATCATTGGTGGCAAACAATGTATGAGCTTTGAACATGTGCTCATGTTACAAATTTTCGATGAATGAATAGAATTCTAAAAATATTTTAAATTAGAAATCAGAAAATGCAACCCTTCATCAACTGTGGATGCTCAGATATACTTTTTTATATGACACTACTAAATGAGCGGGCATTCTGCATCGTTCGGGCACGCGTGCACATTTTGAGGGCTTGTTAAGGGGATCATCGCGGGCAAACATGAAGAGGGAATTGAGAGCAATGTATTTTACCACTCCATGTTTACAAATGCGCGCGAGTTATAATAAAAAATAAGTTTTACTTGTTCTTTATTCAGTCGTTTCTTCTTTTCGCTACGTGGCGCCAATTGGATATTCCAAGCGTAGCCAGGTCCTTCTCCACCTGGTCCTTCCAACAGAGTGGTGGTCTTCCTCTTCCTCTGGTTCACCCTGCGGGTACTGCGTCGAATACTTTCAAAGCTGGAATGTTTTCGTCCATACGGACAACCGCTGTCTTTTAATTCGCTGAACTATGTCAATGTCGTCATATATCTCATACAGCTCATCGTTCCATCGAATGGGATATTCACCCTGGCCAACGCGCAAAGGACCATAAATCTTTCGCAGAACCTTTCTTTCGAACACTCGCAACGTCGACTCATCAATTATTGTCATCGTCCAAGCCTCTGCACCATATAGCAGGACGGGAATAATGAGTGACCTAGAGAATTTGGTTTTTGTTCGTCGAGAGAGGACTTTACTTCTCAATTGCCTACTCAGTCCGAAGTAACACCTGTTGGCAAGAGTTATCCTGCGTTGGATTTCCAGGCAGACTTTGTTGGTGGTGTTTATGCTGGTTCCCAAATATACGAAACTATCTACAACTTCTGACTGTCAACAGTGACTAGTGTGTACATTCCACACCGCCAATTGGTACTGAAAATGCTTAGCATTCTCAGGGCGCTGATCAACGCATTGATTTGATCCGCTTTGCTTTTGAGCGCCGTGGAGTAAGGCTGTCGTCAGCAGGTGCCCACGTAAAACACACCGGACGTTGCCAACAGTGACATGAGAGCCAAGGCGCGACTGCGACGACTGTTTGTTTGATGAAAGGAGATATTTCGTCTTGCCCTCGTTCACTGTCAGACCCATTTGCTTGGCATCCTTGTCCAATCTGGGGAAAGCAGAATTAACGGCGCGGGTGTTGCCGACGATATCAATATCACCGAAATACGCCAGCAGCTGTACACTTTTATAAAAGATTGTACCTGCTCGATTAAGTTCTGCAGCTCGAATTATTTTCTCCAGAAGCAGATTGAAGAAGTCGCATGATAGTGAGTCGCTTTGTCTGAAAGCTAGTTTGGTATCGAACGGTTCGGAGAGGTCCTTCTCTTGACGGAGCTTTCCGTGTTTTTCAACGTCAGTTTGCACAGCCGTATTAGTTTTGCGGGAATTCAGACATCGCGACATAGAGGCAGTTCCTTTTCGTGCTGTCGAAAGCAGCATTGGAATAGACGCAGAGGTGGTGTGTGTCGATTCTCCTTTCACGGGTATTTTCCAAGATTTGGCGTATGGTGAATATCTGGTCGGTTGTTGATTTTCCAGGTCTAAAGCCACAATGATAAGGTCCAATCAGATTGTTGACGGTGTGCTTTAATCTTTCACACAATATGCTCAATAGAATAGATGCTTTCGTCCGACCATATTTAACAAAGAAGCTGATACATGCTCCTTCTCAGTTCTTCGCTTTGTTGTTCTTCAGGCGGGTAATTGCTATTCGAACTTCTTCATGGTCGGGCAATGGAACGTCTGCTCCATCGCCATCGATTGGGGAATCGGGTTCGCCTTCTCCTGGCGGTGTACTTTCGCTGCCATTCAGCAAGCTGGAGAAGTGTTCCCTCTATAATTTTAGTATGCTCTGGGCATAGGTCACTAAATCACCTTTGGGGGTTCTACAAGAGTATGCTCCGGTCTTGAAACCCTCTGTTAGCCGCCGCCTCTTTTCGTAGAATTTTCGAGCATTACCCCTGTCAGCCAGCTTAACTCTCTTCATACTTACGTATTTCGGCCTCTCTCTTTCTCTGTCTGTAAATGCATCTCGCTTCCCCATCTACAGCCAGGTAGCTCGATGAATTTTTTTAATGCTGGAATATAGTACTATATAACCGTATTCCGGGCCCTGGCGAAGTCGATCAACCTCAACCTATTTGGGGATGTTTCCTCGTGGAGGCTGAAATTACCGACTGTTGAGCGAAAGATACCTTCCTTGCCCGCCCCGGCGGTAAAGTCGCCAAGCATCGTGACAGGGGCTGTTCTCATAGGTGCGCTCCAAGCGCTGATAGATGGCACCTTGGTCACATCGTTTTTCTCTTCCTTCGGGGCGTGGGCGCAAATCAGCGATATGTTGAAAAACCTCGCTTTGATGCGGATTGTGGCTAGACGTTCATCCACCGGAGTGAATGATAGTACTCGGCGACGGAGTCTCTCTTTCACCACGAATCCCAAACCAAACTTGCGCTCCTTTATGTGGCCACTGTAGTAAATGCCACAAGGACCCACTCGCATCAGTCTCTCATCCGAATCGTTGCTGGCCACTCCCAAGTGAATAGCGATCATAGAACTTTCCTCCTGTGAACTTCTACACATGACTTCATCCTCTAATAAATTATACACGATTTTATATTTTAGAAGTATATACATATATTTTATTTGAATTAATATGTTAATCAATTGACACTGCTTAAAATTATGTTGTTTCGCCTTTCAAGTCTAATACAAAATTGGCGATATGAGTAATAGATAAGAATAGCAATATGAAATATAGAACCGTAAATAAATTACAAATGAGAGTACTTACATATTACAATTTCTTTGTTCAATATTTAATGTGGTTTCTTTTGTATCCGAATGATAAGAATTATTATAATATTCTATTGCTTTACTAATTTTTTCTTTTTTACTGAGGGATTTTTGTTCAAAAAAATTAAAACTCGAATTTTTTCAGAAATAGTTTTATGCAATCTTTCAATATCAGCATTGTCAGTGTGGTTGTTAGGCTTCACTAAATGAAGACTTATATTTTCGGGTTTTAAATAATCTTTAATATTTACACTTTTGAATTCATTATCGAAAATTAATTTATTAAAATGTCCCTTTTGAGATTTATAAAGTCTAAGTTTTTCTATTATAGTTTGATTGGGTCTGTCTTCAAGATAATAAGCAACAGTAAATTTTAAAAAACGGTCAATAAATGTCAGAAAATTTGATTTTGTGTAGACATCCATATGTATTATTTGTTTTATATCAGTTGGAGTTTCAGTTAAATGGAATTTGGCTTTAATTGGATTTCTACCAAATTTAGATTTGGTACAAGTGGAGCAATTATTAATGTATTTCTGGATTAAAAATTTATAATTAGGAATATAAATTATATTTTTTAGACCAAAGTAATTTTTATCAATACCGGTATGACCAGTTTGATTTTTTTGGTAATTATTGATTAGTTTAAAAGCTTCTTCTTCTGTTTCAATATCTTTTGCAAGATATGAACAACGAACGTATCTGATATTTCTAAATCCTCTAAATAATTCTATTAATTTATTTTGTAAAATGCTATATTGATTGTCACTAACTTTTCCTTTTGTTAAATGTCCTTTAAAAATTGATTCTAAATTATTTTCTAATTTGAAAAGGCTTATGTAAATATTTTTATTTTTATGTTTTAATTCTATGTCTTTAGTTTTATGTTTTGTTAAAATAATTTGAGTTTTAAATCTATTTTCAACGGTTTCCAAAATTGGAATGTGATCATAAAAATCTTCAGATTGTAAATCGTCTGAAACAATATTATATAAAGAACCAGTAGATGCATTTATCATGTTAATTTCGTTAGTGTATGCATTAATTATGCTAAGAAAGTCCGCTACTAAGTTGTCTTTACCTTTAATGTAGGAAATATTTATATTAAATTCGCTTAACTTGATCAACCAATGATGTAACCTTGGACTCATTTTCCCCTGAGATTTAATGAAAAGCCATATTAAGGGCTGATGATCTAATAGAATATCAAATTTGGTACCGTACAAGTATGGTCTAAAATATTTAAAATAGCAAGCAGTTCTCGTTCAGTAGCTGAATAATTTTTTTCGTGATCATTTAACGTTCTACTCGTATAACATAGTGGATGATTAACCTGTTGTAAAACAGCGCCGAAGGCATCTGAACTTGCATCTGTGATGATCTAAAACTATTTTTCTAAATCTGGGTACTTAACACTCTAACAGGCAAGACCACACTGAGGCGGCCTTTAATAAACTGTCACAAACTCATAAAAATTTTACTTTTGTCTAAAAATGTTATAAGAACCGTTAGATAATACATCAACTCATATATCGACAGTTGAATACAGAAATTCAGTGTTTAACATTTAATTCCAGCGCCGATTTTTAAATTTTCAAAGTTAAAAAAAAGTGTTTTATCGAACTATTCATACGGAATAGTTTTTTTGTGAATAAATAAGTTAATTTATTTTAAGTTAATCTACTTTTTAATATAAAATAAAAAGTATATCGCGTTTTAAGAAGACAAACACGAAGACTGCCCAGGGCGGCCTTGCCTGTTTACGCGAAATTTTTCTTAGGTATTTCTTTGATTGCTAGTATTTTTATACTCTCGCAACTGAGTTGCTAAGGAGAGTATTATATCGGGTGATTTTTTAAGAGCTTGATAACTTTTTTTAAAAAAAAAACGCATAAAATTTGCAAAATCTCATCGGTTCTTTATTTGAAACGTTAGATTGGTTCATGACATTTACTTTTTGAAGATAATTTCATTTAAATGTTGACCGCGGCTGCGTCTTAGGTGGTCCATTCGGAAAGTCCAATTTTGGGCAACTTTTTCGAGCATTTCGGCCGGAATAGCCCGAATTTCTTCGGAAATGTTGTCTTCCAAAGCTGGAATAGTTGCTGGCTTATTTCTGTAGACTTTAGACTTGACGTAGCCCCACAAAAAATAGTCTAAAGGCGTTAAATCGCATGATCTTGGTGGCCAACTGCCCATGCATCCCGAAAAATGCACTGTTTGGTGTGGTTTGTACGCTGGTGGAATCATTGGACCGTATTTTTTCAAAGATGCTGTTGGACGCAACGTTACGGTGAATGGCGATCGCTATCGTTCGATGCTAACAAACTTTTTGTTGCCAAAAATGGAAGAACTGAACTTGGTTGACATGTTGTTTCAACAAGATGGCGCTACATGCCACACAGCTCGTGATTCTATGGCCATTTTGAGGGAAAACTTCGGAGAACAATTCATCTCAAGAAATGGACCCGTAAGTTGGCCACCAAGATCATGCGATTTAACGCCTTTAGACTATTTTTTGTGGGGCTACGTCAAGTCTAAAGTCTACAGAAATAAGCCAGCAACTATTCCAGCTTTGGAAGACAACATTTCCGAAGAAATTCGGGCTATTCCGGCCGAAATGCTCGAAAAAGTTGCCCAAAATTGGACTTTCCGAATGGACCACCTAAGACGCAGCCGCGGTCAACATTTAAATGAAATTATCTTCAAAAAGTAAATGTCATGAACCAATCTAACGTTTCAAATAAAGAACCGATGAGATTTTGCAAATTTTATGCGTTTTTTTTTTTTAAAAAAGTTATCAAGCTCTTAAAAAATCACCCGATATATTTCTTTCATGCATAACCAAACCATAATTAGGACAACGCAATTCAAGTGTCAATGGTGGTCTAGGTGGTAAGCGCTTCAAAAGTTACGACGAGCACTTAGGAGGTGCGTAGGTTCGAATCCCAACAGAATTTATTTTTAATTGAATATGTGATCTTATTTTATAATAACTCATTTTAAATATATAAAAGATTTACTCAAACGTTATAATGATATTTTCATGATTTATTCGCAATGTACGAATGAAAGCAATTTCGTTTTGCCGTCGGTATTTCAATTTCTCATGCTTCAATTTTTGCTTTCAACCAAGAAATCGCTTGTATGTATGTATGTCTTTGCCTTTGCGTTTTGCCGTCGGCATTTCCATATTGACATGCAAAAGTAATTATGTATGTATTTCATTGTTTCGTTTTGGCCCAATTTTGTATATTAAGACAAGTGGCAATAATTGCGCCAAAATCAAATATATTATATATTCAAATGTAAACATGTTTTAAACTTTACATAAAATTGAAGTGTCAATAATTGCGCCAATTTTCATAAAGTTGGAAATTTTGCGCGATTAAGACGTGTGCGCGTTAAGTCGTGAATTTTACTTATATTAACTAATTTGAAAGTGCCGAAAAATGCGAAACGAAATTTCAATAAATTTAAATAAATTTAAGTAAATTTACATGTATTTTCATTTATATTTAATTGTCAATAAATTTTTTAAAAATTATTTGCCCAAGTTGTCCATTTTTTATTTTCACACACATTTCAGCCGATTTTTGTATAGAAATTTGACCGGCGTAGAAGCAAAATGCGAAACAATCATACATATGTACATATATTATGTCGTTTGCACATTTGTCTGTATATTTGCGAAAGCAAATGTTCAACAAAAGCATATTTCTATACTTAAACAAAATTATTAGAACCATCGTATGATTCTTATGTACATGCATAACCAAACCATACTTAAGTCAGCGCAACCAGCGCAGTGTCAATGGTGGTGTTGGTGGTAAGCGCTTGGAAAGTCAAGATGATACTACAGGTCTCAGGTTCGAATCTCGACAGAATAAATTTTTAATTTTTTGCTTTTAACCTCGTATACTATACAAATAAATATTTTTCTTACTAATAGAAATTAAATTTATCACAGCAATATTATGTACATATATGTATATTATGTATATTGCTGTGATAAATTTAATTTCTATTAGTAAGAAAAATATTTATTTGTATAGTATACGATGTTAAAAGGCATACATCTTCTATCCTATCTTGTGTATCTGCACATGCTCATATGTGTGTATGTATACGCATGTGCGTTCAGAAATTGAAATCGTATTTTCATCACTTATCAATATACTTATTACATGTGCGCGCATTGACTTGCATGTTCATACATTCATATATACTTATATGTACATTAGGGGTAGTCTATTTTTGTAACACCTACTTTACATGCCATAACACGATGAGGAATAGTAATAAAATGATAACTGCGTTTTTAGTTTTTCGATTTATTTCAAAAACTTCACGCAGAATTTAAATTGAAAAAAATCATATGTTATATGCGAAGAAGAAGAAGACAAATTTTGATTTATAAGCAATAAGACTAATTTAAGTACAAGACAAATACATTTTTATAGTAAATATACGTTTTAGTTCATTATTTAATTTATTTTGATATTATTTGAGATAAACTTAAGATTTAAACTATATTCAGATTTACAAAAAGGGTAAATTTCCTGAAAAACTTTGATGGCTCTTTCAGCGCAAATATTAGATCTTTTTAAATTCAGAATGGCAGAATTTTCCTTTACCCAGTGTTTAAGAAAACACTTATGCGCAGTTTCGAATTGCTTGACGGATTTTTCCAATATTTCAAAATCGTTGTTATGAAAACGGTGATCCGAGAACCAAGCATCATACCATGCGCTGCATATGAATTGGCAAACTGGCAAAAGTTGTATTCTGTGTTTCGGTGTTAGTATGAACGTTAAAATCGCTAATATAGTTCTAGAATTCCATCGAGCGTTGCTGAGCGCTGGTAAAACTCTAAATTTTATGTATGGGAACTTGTTGTTTACTTCATAATATTTAAAATGTTGCCCTAGTTCATATAAAAATTGCATGTCATCACGCCATTTAATAGATCTTAAGATCAACTTTTCTTCGTTTTGTTTGTAGTTTTGTTTTAAGTTTTCGTAGTTCATAATCAATTCGGTAAATATGTCATAACTGATGTTTGGCGATGTCGACTTTCCACCTAGTACTTCATTCATCACATGCTTCAAAATTAAATCTTATACATGATGTTGGCATCCAATATACTGCGGTGGGGACAAATGTTTTTCCTGAAAACAATTCTGCGAAAACGAACAACTCCACTTTTAACCCCTGTATTAACGTTTGTTGTGTCACTAACAATCATTTTAATGGAATTCCAAAGGTTAAATTTATCCAATACATTCCTTATTCCTTAAAAAAGTTATAGAAAGTTAATTAATGCTCTAAAAATATATTATTAAGTAGAAACCTTCAAAAATTGACAAACTTTTCCCGTTTTCAAGAACCATTGTCGCTACTCTTACTTGCTTATCTACATTTGTTAACACCACGGCCTGCACTTCTTTCTTCCCAAATTTCTTGCCGTCGAAATGAATGCACCATTGCTGCCATACAAACTGAACGATCGGAATCAAGTTCTTTTATGGAAAACTTTCACATTTGACAATGTATCTTCACCAAATTTGGTATAGATTATTTTCTAAGGCAACAATGTAATCTCGGAAAAAATTGTTCAGATCGGATTACTATAGCATATAGCTTCCATACAAACTGAACACATAGTTACTAAAAGAAATGCACCTGTGAAGGGTATATTAACTTCGGTGCTGCCGAAGTTAACGTTTTTTCTTGTTTTTTTCCAAGTTCAGCGCTGCTTTAACCATCGCTTTGTGAATACCTGCTTGTGTTGGTGTTGCTATATTTATTCCTTCTTTGGACAATTAATTGCATATTTTAGCGGCATTTTCGGTGCTTACATGGGCTGTTGTTACCATTGTCACTGCTGCTTTTGTTGAACACTTCGCATTTCTTTCTCTTTGAACAGGAGCTTTATATGCACCAACAGGTGGAGAATGTGATCGCTCGACAGATTCAGCTGATGATGTTGAAGTGTTGAGCGCGACTTTATTTAAACACAAGGTGCTTTGAACATTTTTTCTTAAAAGGGGCAGCTTTGGAGGGATGCACACAAACTGCTTTAGCTGTCGTGTACCCAACTTCTCCATTTGGAGTTCATACAACTTTTTGTCCTCAGTTCCTAGCCAGACACCTTTTAAATCAGTTATATCACATAACTTGTTGAACGCCATTGTAACATTTCTGCCATCCGGGAATTTTAAAAATGTTGAATAATCATTTAAAATTTTTGTTATCTTCCGTTGTGCAGCTATACGTGTTGTGCCCGGAAAGTTTAGTTTCGACCACAAGGCAATCATTTCGTTTGAAATAATCTGGCATCTTTTCTTTTTCAATTTCTTCGCAATCATTTCGTTTCAAATAATCTGGCATCTTTTCTTTTTCAATTTCTCCGTTTTTGCTAATTCATTATACTTTCCTATAATCACGGTCTGTTTTGGAATCTTACACAATTCACTCAAGGGGTTTTCAATGTTATTGATTTCTCTTCTCTTATTCTTAGATTTTTCAAATGTTATTAAATTGTTTTCCCAATATTTTGCATTTTTCAAAACTTCAGCACCACTTTTTTTAAAAGACATTGTTAATTAAAAAAGACACTTTCACTCCAGCCGCCACGCACTGAATGAGAGACCGACAGCTAAATAAAGGCAACTGGCGCGACGCTTATACGAAGTTTCAATCACTCATAACGCATTTACTCAAATTTACCGTTATCTATTTTTGTCATATGCAAAAATACGACGAATAACGGAAGAAGAGCAAAACAAAACAGACACAAAGAAAAGAACACAATCTCATATGGTGTTTTTTCTTGGCATATGTATGAAATTTTCATACGAATTTTCAATTTAAATTCTGCGTGAAGTTTTTGAAATAAATCGAAAAACTAAAAACGCAGTTATCATTTTTTTACTATTCCTCATCGTGTTATGCCATGTAAATTTTTTTTTTTTTCAAAAAATTCAAAAAGTTATACCCCTAATGTACTTCGCAGACAAGGTTGCGTAGATTCATATTGAGCAAGGTTGCGCAACCTGAATCTATCGCAACCTTTTCCGAAATCGTATAAGTAGTATAACTTCAAAAAATCATGAGCGTTATTAAGAACAATATTCTGAGCTTTCACGATTTGCCAAATTTTTCTCTTTATGACAGCTCCAATTCCGTCTACTGCACCCTTTCCGTGAGCAGTTGCAAAAAAATTCCACTCAAAGTTGGTAAAATCTAATTTTTCTTTAAAAAACGGTATAATACTCAAAATGAACTTGTTTTTAAATTGACTTACAAAGAAATCAGAAAATAAAAATAACTTCGAAATAGCGTTTTGTTCTTTAAGTTTCTTTACAATTAACTGCAGAAAGCAATAAACATCATATTTATTGTGTGACAGTTGATCGCTCGTAATAGCAAATGATCTTGTGCAATTGTGCAACCAGGCAACACAAGTAAAAGTGGTAACTTGGGAGTAACTAAAATGTGCAGACTGCTTCCATTCAGTAAGCTCTTCGAGTTGATTAATGTAAATTAAAGGGACGAAAGCGTCTGTAATGTCTTTAATCCACTTGTTGCATTCATTCCTCATACAAACTTCATTGGTTTGGTCACAACACACTTTTCTTAAAAAATTGCCGAAGTTAGATGGGAACATACGAAAAATGCCAAACATAGCTTCCAATAGCTTCCAATAAAAATGAAAAATTGGCGTGGTACTGGCAAACACACATGTTATGTGGAAGCTTACTAGACAATTCCACGTGTTTTGGTCGGTTGTTATGAAATTTAGTACGTGAAATATATGTTCAGGAAACATTGTTTTAAACAATTCTTATGCTTCAGGAAACATTGCTTTAAACAATTCTTATGCTTCTCTAATTGTCATAACCATGAATCTTTTAGATATTGGAAGGTTATTTGATTTTGATATAAGTGTGGATTTTCTTCCGGCAGTTTCCGTAGAGATGTCATAAATAGTGTAAAACTCATAAATCATTTTAACATTTTCGTCAACCGTATTTTTTGTTTGAGCTTCTTCTTCCTCTTTCAAGTATTTTACTGTAAGCATTCTAAGAATTTCCTTTTTTTGTTAATGTCTTTTGGTAACGCAAATTCCACTTTTTTAAGGCCTTGTAAAGGGTATTTTTGCACTTATATGCACCATCCAACGATATTATTGGTTGATCTTGTTGTTTTTGTTCCTTTATTTTCTTTCTAAAAATTTGCATACGGTTTCGGTGGTCAGCCTTTACTTTTTTCATCATCATCATTTTTAAGTTTTTCTTTAAGATTTTTTCTATAAATTTTCATTCTTTTCGCATTTTTTACACGTTCTATTTGTGTTAAGTTTTCACTGAATTGTATTTTTTTGAGATATTTTCGAATACGCTCTGCACCCGTTTTCATTTTTTCAACTGTTACGTTGAAAATTATTAAATATTATTATTTATTATACTGTAAACAAACAATTTTCTGTGTATTATTAAATATTATACTGTAAACAAACAATTTTCTGTGGTACCAATATGCCGATAATCTAAAGTGACACTGAAAGATAATTGCAAATGATTCAAACGAAACCAAAGGCGAGACAACGTGAAATTTACCGTTTAAAAAAATAATCGCTAATCGGTACGATTATAGTAGGCTAAGAATAGTAGGCCAAGAATAGATTTAAGAAGCGAAGTGATAAGAAAACAGAATAAAAAATGCGAAGGTTTCTATTGTAATTTTTGTGAGAACTCAAATCGTTACGCACGCCACAGAAATGAATATGCTGTAATTTTTTGGTTTTTAATTGTAGAATGAAATTTTTTTTCTTAAAAGCAGGATATTTATTTAAATTAAAATTATAGATGATTTGTAAAAAAAAAAAATTTTCTACTCACAATATAAAAAAAAACTTGATTTTCCGTTACGCACGCTACAACGCATTTACCTAGCAATTCATACCAAATTTTAATGTTTCCAGAAAAGTAAACGAAATTTTTTTTTTACAAATTTTAAGGAGAATTGAGTGAATAACAATATGGCTTTCGATTAGACCATCTATGTTAATACTAAAGAAATGATGAACACGTAAAAAATTTCACTTTTTTTGTATAACACCAGAAAAGACCTGAGGTAGGGTAGGATTTGGTAATAATTTTTGTGTTAATCATCATCGAAAAATTTTTTTTTATAAATTTATAAAATTGCTCCATTAAAAAAAAATTAGATTGGATTAAGTTCAAATATTTTTGGTTGGTAAACAGTTTCTGGGATATGCCCATATATAAATGATCAGTATGTTGACCTGAGTCGATTTAACCATGTCCGTCCGTCTGTATATATACAAATTAGTCCCTCAGTTTTTAAGATATCCTTTTTAAATTTTGCAAGCGTCATTTTCTCTTCAAACAGCTGCTCATTTGTCGGAACGGCCGATATCGGACCACTGTAACATATAGCTGCCATACAAATCAAGTTCTTGTATGGAAAACATTCACATTTGACAATGTATCTTTACCAAATTTGGTATAGATTATTTTCTAAAGCAACAATGTAATCTCCGAAGAAATTGTTCAGATCGGTTAACTATAGCATATAGCTACCATACAAACTGAACGATCGGAATCAAGTTCTTGTATGGGAAACTTTCACATTTGACAATGAATCTTCACCAAATTTGGTACAGATTATTTTCTCAGGCAACAATGTAATCTCCGAAGAAATTTTTCAGATCGGTTAACTATAGCATATAGCTACCATACAAACTGAACGATCGGAATCAAGTTCTTGTATGGGAAACTTTCACATTTGAAAATGTATCTTCACCAAATTTGGTATAGATTATTTTCTAAGGCAACAATGTAATCTCCGAAAAAATTGTTCAGAAATGAACCTGTGAAGGGTATATTAGCTTCGGTGCAGCCGAAGTTAACGATTTTCTTGTTTAATATAACGCTTTCAAGTTTGCAGTGGCGAAATTCTGTAATCATAATTTGTTAGCTTTTTACAACTCACCAATTCACACGCTGGTCCGCAATTGAACCTTCGCTTTTACAGGCGTTCTCTGTAACAACATAACAATTTGACAGTAAACTTCCCGTCTTAAAAAATTTCATTTTGACGCAAAAATTCCTGAATAAATTGCTGTCTAACTTTGCAAAAAGAAATACAAACCACTTTCACTATTGAATAAAATGTAGGTTTTATTTAAAAGAATGCCATCGAGTATCTTTGAAAATTCACTACACTCACAACCTCGCCAATAACTTAAAGAAAATCCGATAAGTTTCGTATACGCAAATATTTGCGGTTTATTATTTCGTTATTGCGAATATACTTAATATAAGTAACAATAGCTAATATATGTATATTATAATATTTTGTTGTAAGATCGCGCGGACGAAGTATATTGACATTCGGGATGGTTGAAGAGCTAAGCAGCGCGCAGGACCGCTGTCGTTATCGAAAGTATAAGCGAAAGAGGAAGTTGAGGGCGATGATCCAGTCCTTTTGTTAGTTGCTGCTGTCCGTATAAGTGGTGTCTTCATGCATGTTCTTTTCAGTTGTTGCGTGTGATGTTATTCTTAAGTGCAATATGTTAGGGTATGCTGGTTTTTTCCAAATAGAGTGACGGGATGCTTAAACTCATTTAAACATACTGGGCCCCCTAGGCGAATATTTTGCCTAGTGTTATTCGTATATACCGTAAAGTGTATTTCGGCTTACTGTTGGACGAGGGCGCAGAATACTTGCTGCAAATGATAAATACTGCTTTGGTTCGAAACATATTACTATAAGAATCGTTTGTGGTTGATTCTTTATAGATTTATTATTTATAGTTTTTAGTTGAATTTTCCTTACATCGGTTTATCGGCAACCGTTTGCATTTTTTTTTTTTTTTTTTTTTTTATTATTATGAAATATAGCGACGCCACGTCTGACAGATATGACCATAGCGCGTGCTTCTTAGCTTTGAGGTTTGATCTGTGGAATTAGAGGGATATTGCGAGAGAGTGGCCGTGAATGGAAGTTAGTACAAGTACAACCGATTCCCACCAACTACCCTAATGAGAAGCGCTTATGTAAATAGGTGCGATAAAAGCTACCTTTGCTTTTGGTAAGACTAGGTGCGTCAAATTATCGCATTAAGCATATGGTGTACCCTTAACTTTAATTTTGAGTATAAACAAATTTTATTTTATTATTTGAAAATTATTAGGCACTAGTTTATGACAGGTGCGGATTTTTCGATTTTTTGAAGCATTTTATTATATGTAATATTTAAGTGCCTATGCATTAATTTGGCAAATAGTAGCCTGCCACCGTTTAATGATTTTTTCAGGACTTTGTTTTTCTTTCATTATTGGCGAAAGCCATCCTGCGGGGTCGAAAAGTAATATATATTTGAGTTTTTAAATTTGTTAGACCGAATTCTGACTTTGTTTTTTCTACCAATATGTGAAGTATTGAAAAATGCTGGCTCTAGTGGTAGTCGTACGACGTACCGGCCAATATTTGATCTAGTAGTTGTGGCTTTAAAGAAGTCTTCACAATACTGATCTTCTACAGTTTTGTTTGTTATACGAGGAAGTTTCCTTAACTTTTGCAATTTTCTTAATTGTGAATTAAGGTATTTGTTTGTATTAATCTCAACTTTAGTTGGTATGGTGGCAGCTGATTCTGTAATTAGTCCACTTTGTGTTTCGCTGTGCAGCGTTTGAACTTTTTGTGCCTTTGAGCAACATGGTGTCTCTTGGCAATTTTTAGTATTTTCGCTTTCGGGATTTGCTTTTGTAATTAAACCCGTGGTTCTTTTTGTATATGAGCTCCTTTGAGGTGAGATGTAATATGTGCTGTAATGAAGCATCGTATGATGTCTTTTGCAATTTTTAAGTTTTGTTTATGTGTATGGGACAAGCAGTTTGTACAGAGTCTTTTTGATCTGACAAAGTTGTTCCTTTCATTAATGTTTAATTTTTTAAACTTCTCGCAAGTTTTAAGCTTATGCCCTCTTGTGCATAGTTCGCATGACATATGTTTTCTTTGTTCCGATGTGAACGATTGTATTTTGTTAAAAATTCGATTTGATTTGTTTTTGCTTCTAGCTTGGGGTCTATTTAAGCTTCCATTTTGGTCGTTATTAGTTTTGATTATTTTTTCTTCTAACCTTTCCGCAATTTCATATTGGGTGGTGAGAAAATCTTTCATTTGTTGCCACGTTGGGCACTTTTTCCGTGATGAGAGCGATTGCTCCCATAGAAGTAACGACTTTTCTGGTAATGCGGCGGTGCAAATGTTTACCAGAATTGGGTCCCAGCTGTCTGTGGGAATATTTAGTGTCGATAGAATCGACAAACAATTGGAAACAGTGGATTCTAGTTTGATGAATTCTACACTTGTTCCTTTCTTAATTTTTGGCAAGTTCATTAGTGTCGTTACTTGCTTATCGACCAGTATTCTGTCGTTTTCATATCTAGCTTTTAGAGCTTCCCAAGCCAAATTGAAATTGTCGTCATTTAATGCGAACTGTTTGACTATTTCGCCTGCTTGACCTTTAGTTTTGTATCTGAGGTGATACAATTTTTGCGCATGCGATAATTGAGGATGGTTTATGTACACGGCCGTGAACATGTCCCGGAAGGACGGCCATTCTTCATAACCTCCGTAAAAGGTTTCTGTGTCACATGCGGGCACCTCGAGTTGGATGCCTGAACTTGCCTCTTGATATTGTTGCATTTGTGGCAGCTCTACTCTACTGTGGGGAGTAGGTGCAATTGCTTTTATTAGCTTTAATTGATCGGAGATCATAGCTTTCGTTTCTTCATATTGGTCTAAGCAGTTTTCGTAAATATCGTAAGCCGATGATTTAAAATCTTGTGGTAGATCTGAATTGTCAGAATCTACTATGGCGTCATGAGCCGCTTGGAGGCGAGTCCAAAAATTTTTCAGATTTTGACTTTTTATTTCTAATAACGATTCCGAGTTTTCGTGAATCGGTGAAGAGGCAAATCTAGTGCAGTATCTTGTTAAACTGTCACTTTGTGAAATAAATTTTACAACCTGTTTTGAGCGTGTAGCTCCTGCAGGTGTGTATTGATTAGTGCCGTTATTAACCATTTTTGCGAAATAATATTATTTGTTTATTTTATTTTAGCTTTAAGTTTGAAAATGTCCGCACTTTTACTTTATTACCACCTTTTACGTCCTTATGTTAGTATTTAGGTACACCCTAATACTTGGACTTATATGTATGTTTGTATGTGCGTATGAAGTTTCTTATGTTTTGTGCA
Source organism: Bactrocera neohumeralis (assembly GCF_024586455.1). Lineage (NCBI taxonomy): Eukaryota > Metazoa > Arthropoda > Insecta > Diptera > Tephritidae > Bactrocera > Bactrocera neohumeralis. The sequence goes on from NW_026089623.1 coordinate 23,606,038, forward strand.
ATTGAGAGCTCGTCGAAGAGATCAATATGCTTTGTACATAAGTATGCACGAATTGTTTGTTATGCTTTGTTAGTAAGCAATTGAGAGCTCGTTAGAGAGATCAATTAGCTTTTTGTCCACAATCCTGCTTGTTTTTGTTTGCCAAAGAACAAGAGGTATTGCTGAATATTTGCCAATGTGGACTTTGGAAAAATATAGTTACATACAGTTTTATATGTACCAATATCTATTTTTTATTTATTTTGTTCAAATGATCTTAATTTGTTTCTATTTCTATTTTTCTATTACCAAAATAAGCAGTATTACTTTACCGTATTATTTAATTATTTAAGGAATATTACGATAATTACCTTTCTTTTGGAAAATTAATAAAAATTTATAATTTTAATAAAGGAGCATATAGTACCCGGTGTAAGGTATTAAATTACAGGCAGATTTTATGCCGTATGTTTATATGTATATATATGTATGTATGTTCGCACTGGGAAGAGAGCGCGAAAGCGAAGTGCTCTCATATGCACTTTATGTTAATGTTGTTGATATCAACATATGTATGTATATGCAATATGTATGTATATTAAAATTATGCATAGAGAAGTAAGAAAATATGCATATATGTATGTTTTCTTCTCTCTTTGGTGTGTTTTTTTTTTTGTTTATGCCTTTGCTTATTTAGTTTTTGCAATCCTGCTTATTCGTTTGTTAAACATAAGGGGCATTGCCGGTAAGCTTAACTTATAGGCATTCGATAAATACTTTATTTATGTATATAAATGTTTGGGTATATGTTTATATTTTACCAACTGTTTGTTAACCGTATTATCTTGATAAACGGATTTGGTGTTACATACATATGTGCATTTAATAATTAAAATGTGAAATTTATACTCTCACTCTGATTTTGGGGTTAATGTAAATATGTATATGTGTATGTGTTGAAGTGCCTGGCCGTTTTGCTCCAATTTTCTTTCTCCACTCCTGTTGCTTACTGCTGCCTACGGACATTCCTTGTGGTTTTTGTTGTTTTGTGTATTATTCGCGCCCGAATTTTTGTTTTGTTTTAAGGTGCTTTAATTTTTCGCGCCCGATTTGTGTTTTATTTTGTTTCGCGCGTTTTTGTTTTTATTTTTTTTTTTTTGTTTGTTGAAATTGTTTTGTATATTTTGTTTTTCCATGTAATTTGTTTTTGTTTTTGTCACGTCACCTTCTCTTTTATCCACCGTGAACCTTATACATATGCATATTTACACAAAAACACTGCACTGTTCTTTTGTTACTTTTTTTCACTTCAAGTATATGCATATTCAAGTATACTTTTTTTTTTTTTGTGTTTAGTTTGCCACTGCACTTCACTGCACTAGTTTTGCTTTTATTTTATTTTGTGGTTTGTCTTGAGGCTGTTATTTTATAGTGCCTA
>NW_026089623.1:23607554-23716509 GCF_024586455.1 Bactrocera neohumeralis
TACACCATCTACATCATCCACACATCATTTCATCACACTCTCGTCTCATCATTATCTACACCACACCTTTCACACCACACCCGAGGACACCAAATACAAGCAACAAAAGGGACTGGCGGACGGCGCCAGCCTCTCTTTCTTATTCGATCCGTGCGCCTATACGTACATACGAGTATCAACCGACCAGTATCCCCCTTTCGATTTGTTTTGCCAGCAAATTAGTTGCCAACACCAAGGGTAAGTGCCGCGAGGTTTTTCTAACGAAAAAAAAAGACTCCTATTTATTTACGGGCAGGTAAAAAAATGTTCATCCAGTGATTAAGAAAAGATTTTTCTGTATCCAGTCCAATGCAGGGTGTTATTGAAAGAGGCACAAATGCATTTTTAATACCAGTTTTTATTTCGCGTTGCGTTGGGGACCCTTCAGCGCGTGCTGAGAGCGAACTGCAGTCGCATCGAGTTTTTGGTCTCTTGAAGACTTTCTAGCAAATACATTGGAATTTTCGGAAGAAATTGACTTTTCATAGTATATTAAATGATATATGTATATACTTTATATTATTTATTACTTCTAGTTTGAGATTAGATCCACAAAAAAAAGTAGTATATTGCCATCAGAGGCAATTAAACTATTAAATTCTACGACGAGTTGGAGTGCAGAGCTTATTAAGACACACTTTAACAATTTAGCCCTATAGGCCACTTTAAAAATTTGTTTACCCTTTAAGATATATTCTAATTTAGCTCCATGCGCTTTTTTTTAATTAACTTTAACAAATTTATTTATTTTCTTCTTTTTCCTTTCTTTTTTTTTACATTGATCACCGAGTACTTACATGATAATATGTATTATAAATCATCCTGGCAGCCAGTTGTCCTTGGTATGGTTTCACTAGTCCTCCAGTAGTCCTTTAGTCCAGCAAGTCCTCTGTACTTCAGTATTCGTCAGGAAATCGTTTTAGTTCTCAGTGTGTCAGATCTAGGTGTGGAGCGAGCACTATGCGCTTTTATTAATTCAAATTAGAACTAAAGCTTGAAAATAGAAGCCCTGCTTGATTTCGCTACTCTTGCCACAATTTTGGCGTTACTGCTGCTACTGATGTTTTTGTTGTTGCTGTAGCGTAACTTTATCCAATTTGGCGGTTGTTGTTGTTTTTTAGACAACAGGTAAATCGCTGTCACTGCGCTGAAATGAACCTGTTTTAGCGAAGAATTTGCAAGTTGATGGGAAAACGCTGACGCGGATTATTCCCGGGCTTACTGGCTGGCGTGGAATAGTTCTAAGAACGATACAGTGGGCAAGCTAATATGTTAACTGCCCCCTTCTAAATCGAGGCCGTTCGCGGCCGCTTCCATGATCTTGGCTACTGCTTCCTTCTTGTTATTTGTGTCCTTAATGAGTTTATTCGTTCTGCGTATCCAAAATACTAATACTGCACCTATAATGATAGCAATGGCCGGTACCACTAACATGCATAGCGTAGTGCGGTTATAGACAATTTTAATGTAGGTTTTCAATGTGTTCAAGGTTCCTCAAACTAATTTTGCGCAAATATGGTAGGCTTAAAATTTCCAAATCTTCGGTCAAGTTGACAAACTGTGTTGAAGGAATCCCAGGTCGGAGCGTTACCTTCACTTTTTCATTGAAAAAAGTTGTACCATTAAGGCAAACTTCGCCCTCGAATGCACTAAATAAGTGCCGGATATTGTAACCGATGATGTTTCTTCTTTACGAACTTCGACTGTTTGGTCGTTTATGATAAATAATTATTGTAGGTAGTTCTGCATCTCGCCTTATTATTATTGAATAGTTGTCTCTCACATGTAACATCCGTTTTTATTTTACAAAAACTTACAGATAGCGCTGGCGTGCAGTTTGTAACTGGAATGGAACTTTATTCTTGGAATCTTAACAATAAAGTATGCTATATCGTTATTTTGAAAAAAATTTTAACTTAGAATTACTTACAATATCGCTTATGATTACATTTTAGGTGTACTCATTGACCAATATTTTTGAAATTTCATCTGTACCCAAAATTAGAGGATTTACAACATTCAATTTACGTAAAACTATGGAATAAAGAGCTATGTGAATTAGAACTGTTCTATTTCTGGCTATTAGTAATTCGAAAAGATGACCAGCGTCAATGTCGACCTTTTTTGTATTAGTAATAATTTTGTTAACAGTCTGAAATAATTTATCGATATGCTGTTGTATCTGAGTATTTATGAAAAATTTACGGACATTGGATTCCATAAGTTCTTGTGCTTTAAATGTAAGTTCATTAAAATTGTCGAAATCTGGAGTTCCAGCTTCGCGCTTGTCTATGGTGAATTTTCACCTTGTCAGTTAATCGATAAGTTTGATCGATGTCTGCCTGAAGAACTTTAGTCACGTATGATTGGGGAAACACAGGACATATATTTTCTGTTTCTCGCAAAACGGTGAGGTAATTTGTCAAATTCGTTGCGTTATCGTCTCAGTACGAAATTTTTGAAAAATCGATTTTTTGTTGCATTATCGGATAGTTACACTGTAATAACCATTCCCTCAAATTGAAATTCAAATTATTACGATCGCTATACCATTTCTTGTAAAAAGGGAACAGAGTGGGGAACGCTACAACTCCAATCGTTAAACGCGTTTTTCTTAGAATGGTGTTTTTCAAAACGGTTTCCACTCTCAAAGAAAGAGTTTTGAAGATATCTAGTTCCAATTTAGAGAGAATATTTTTAACGTCATCGCTATGGCGGTATGTATGCTTTTTCGTTTTTTTTTTTCAAATCTTCCTATTTTTTTCTACGTACAATTATCGAAAAAAGAGCCAAATTCGATACTTTTTGTTCAAACCGTCGCCATAACCAATAACCATTTTGAAATTTTTGTTCTAGATCAAAATATCGGCTGCAATCGTGGAGATCACACAGGATATTATTTTTTACATGTCACTTCAACTATATTTTTAACTAATATACACCCAATAAATAAAAATAAATAAAAAAACATTTTGTATTCTTCATGAATGCATTTATTTAAAAACAAGTAAGGAAGGGCTAAGTTCGGGTGTCACCGAACATTTTATACTCTCGCATGGTAAAGTGATAATCGAGATTTCATAATACGTCATTTACATATTTTTCAAATACCGTATTTTTGTAAAGTTTTATTCCGCTATTATCATTGGTTCCTAATGTTTATACTCGTATTATACAAAGAAGGCATCAGATGGAATTCAAAATAGCTTTATATTGGAAGAAGGCGTGGTTGTGAACCGATTTCAGCCATATTTCGTACATGTCATCAGGGTGTTAAGAAAACATTATATACGGAATTTAATTGAAATCGGTTGAGTAGCTCCTGAGATATGGTTCTTGGTCCATAAGTGGGCGGTGCCACGCCCATTTTCAATTTTTAAAAAAAGCCTGGGTGCAGCTTCCTTCTGCCACTTTTTCCGTAAAATTTAGTGTTTCTGACGTTTTTTGTTAGTCGGTTAACGCACTTTTAGTGATTTTCAACATAACCTTTGTATGGGAGGTGGGCGTGGTTATTATCCGATTTCTTCCATTTTTGAACTGTATATGGAAATACCTGAAGAAAACGACTCTGTAGAGTTTGGTTGACATAGCTGTAGTAGTTTCCGAGATATGTACAAAAAACTTAGTAGGGGGCGGGGCCACGCCCACTTTTCCAAAAAAATTACTTCCAAATATGTCCCTCCCTAATGCGATCCTTTGTGCCAAATTTCACTTTAATATCTTTATTTATGGCTTAGTTATGACACTTTATAGGTTTTCGGTTTCCGCCATTTTGTGGGCGTGGCAGTGGGCCGATTTTGCCCATCTTCGAACTTAACCTTCTTATGGAGCCAAGGAATACGTGTACCAAGTTTCATCATGATATCTCAATTTTTACTCAAGTTACAGCTTGCACGGACGGACGGACAGACGGACGGACAGACGGACGGACAGACGGACGGACGGACAGACGGACGGACGGACGGACAGACAGACATCCGGATTTCGACTCTACTCGTCGCCCTGATCACTTTGGTATATATAACCCTATATCTGACTCTTTTAGTTTTAGGACTTACAAACAACCGTTATGTGAACAAAACTATAATACTCTCCTTAGCAACTTTGTTGCGAGAGTATAAAAAGCCAGACCAACTAGTTAATTTCAATATTTAAAGAAATCGCAAAAATTTGTGATTTTCGGAGCGTCACACTGAGACGATCCCTTAAGTAGTCACATTTGTCCCAAACTGCTACATTTCCGTCAATAACTGGTATGTAGTTGAATTGAAAAGTGGTAAAATAACTTTGTTAAAGTGAAAAAAAATTATTACCTAATGTCACTCTTGTGAACATTCCTATTATCTATTAAAACTGTGGATATTATATCCTGTTGAATCGTTTTTTCCGTAAAAACTTTTGTAAATTTATTGCCAATTCTTTTATTGGTTCTAACATAAACTTTATCGCCTGGCTTGAAAACCTCGTAAGTTTACAGCTATTGCCCTTTGCCAACTCATTTCCTAGGCTTTAATTAATTTGCCTTTTATTTCGGTCTTAAGATCTAAAGTCATAGAAAAAGTCAGCTCTACAGGTTTTCATCCAGTTACTGAACAAATTGATCTATTGTATTTTGCAATAGCAAGAAGTATGAGTTCGTTGGTATCATTTATAGCTTAGTGCATCTTGCGATTTCAGTAAAAATGAAATCTCTCTGTCTGCCCATTTGTTGTACCATGGAAAGGAGGAGTTGTAAACATTTCTACTCCAAAATGATCCTTGAGAAGGGACTTTTTTGTTTGTGAGTTTAGTGACTTTTCGTTATCAACCGTCACATTCCCCATATTTTCAAAAGAATTAAGGATTTGTAATAAAGCATGTTTTACGTCAACAATTCGATGCAATTGGAATAACAGTGGTGAATTTTTAAAATTTATCTATGCAGGTTCAAAAGTTATGTTTATCAGTGGAATAAATATCCATATGTAACATTTCCCCAGGACGGGATGGTATCGGAGTCTTTCCTTTCTTGTAATTTGATGTCTTATCCTTGACTTGAAAATAATTCTGCTCTATTGCGGCAATATTACGATTATTTTGGCGCTGCGATTTGATTGCATGGATGGATAGAGGAAGCCCTCAGGATTAAAAAATGTATATATAGTTTCATATACATATATAGTTATAGTTTTCGAGACATTTGTATTTAAAGTTCGAGTTGTGTTCAATGTTTAACCCACTTTTCACACATTTTTATACCCTGAATAGGGTATATTAAGTTTGTCACGAAGTTTGTAACACCCAGAAGGAAGCGTCGGAGACCCTATAAATTGTATATATTAATGATCAGTATGTTAAGCTGAGTGATTTAGCCATGTCCGTCTGTCTGTACATATACAAATTAGTCCTTCAGTTTTTAAGATATCGTTTTGAAATTTTGCAAATGTCATTTTCTCTTGAAGAAGCTACTCATTGCTACTCATTTGTAGGAATTGCCGATATCGGACTATAACATATGTATAGCTGCCATACAAACTGATCGATCGGAATCAAGTTCTTGTATATATGTATCTTTACAAAAGTTGGCACAGATTATTTTCTAAGATAATAATGTAATCTCCAAAGAAATTGTTCAGATAGCTGCCATACAAACTGAACGATCGGAATCAAATGCTGGTGTGGAAAACTTTTGCATTTGACAAGATATATTCACGAAATTTGGTATAAATTATTTTTTAAGGCACCAACGTAATATCGGAAGAAATTGTTCAAATCGGTTAACTAGAGCATATAGCTGCCATACAAACTGAATGATCAGAATCAAATACTTGTATGGAAAACTTTGGCATTTGACGTGGTATCTTCACGAAATTTGACATGGATTATTGCTTAAGGTAATAATATAATCTCCGAAAAAATTGTTCAGATCGGTTAACTATAGCATATAGCTTCCATACAAACTGAACTCATAGTTACGAAAAGAAATGCACCTGTGAAGGATATATTAGCTTCGGTGCAGCCGAAGTTAACGTTTTTTCTTGTTCAATTAAGGGGGGAGCCTCCTTTAGAGGTTTAAAAAATTCGATGTTTTTGAAGAGTTTTTTGGGAGGGAAAGAAATAATTAATTAAAGCGAAAATATAGGGTTTATAGTTATATATTTAAACATTAATCACAAATTTTTTGGATGACTTTTCTTAGTTTTTTTTTTAGTTTAAGTAGAAGATAATTTAATGCCAAAGATAATAAACTTTGCCCTATTTACATACGACGTTTATTTTTTTTCTATCCTGCCCGCCAATTAAGAAAAATCGTAAAAATGAAAAACCGAGAAATCGCGCGTTAAAGCTTTCGCTTTCTACCCAAGCGCTTATATATCTGCTGGACGCTCGGCTTCTAGCTTCGAAAATATTTCCCATCTATAACTTTGGTGACATACGTACTCTTAGATTATTTTTAAAAAGATTTAAGCAAAAAAAAATCGATTTTTTACAGCTTCTAAAGCAGGCCCGCCCCTTAATACATTATTAATTACACTGTCCACATTGAAATATATCAAAAATTTACACTTATTATGTATTTTTTAAGAAAATAAATATGCTTTAAAAACTACTTTGCATATTCACACTTCCGAGGGATTTGTGTGTTTACATTTATGACAAATAGCAGTGTTGCCATACTTTGTTTCCTGAAAAAATTATCAAACAAATATAATGCGAGAATGGTTTAAAATTAACTCTTATTTGATACATTTTAAAAAAGAGACAAAAATATTATTATGCAATACTTAGTAAATACCTCCAGAGCAGAAAGTAGTTCGACACAAAAGAATTACAAGTATGAACACCCCGGTGTTAGACTGACCAGGGTTATTTTTTACACTTATATTTTTAACTTTTATATCCACTAACACTTCACTAATTTGTTTCTAACTATTTATTTTATATTAAATAATTTAAAAATAACTTTAATTACATATTAAACTTTAGTTGAAATCCATTTATTTATACAATTAGAAAATGGTTTCAAACAAGCAAAAAATTAGTGTTACCATATTTTGTAATGGAATAAAAATAAGAAAAATAAGAGAACAGAAAAATGCATTCTCGGTTAATGAGTAATGTAAAATCTTTCACAATTTATATTATCTTGATAATCAAAAATGAGTTTAACGCGAAAGAATTGAACACGCCCCTGTGTTGGTCCGATCAGGGTTATTTTTTTGAAGCGCGGTCGAAGACCGCCAACGTAAAAAGGAGTTGAACGCGAAAGAACTGATCACGCTCCGGTGTTGGTCCGACCAGAGTTATTTTTTTGAAGCACGGCCGAAAGTCGGTAATGCAAAAAGGAATTACTTACGATAAACAAATGTGTAATTTATTTCCTGTCATTGGGGTATTATTTGTTTTATTTATTTCTTTTGGTTCTTCTGTCAAATATATACGTAAGGTAATACTGAATATTAATTAGAATGCAATCCTTTTGTTATTGTGTGAACTGAAATAGTTAAAAATTGAATAGAAGTTATTTTTACACTATGTGAAAGAAAATAAATGGTTAAAAATTAATTAGTGAAGTGTTAGTGGATATAAAAGTTAAAAATTTAAGTGTAAAATTCATTGTAAATCGGAGAAACACGCGTTTTAAATAGTTGAATTTTTGAGCTTTAAATGAAAATATCTCAAAAACCATAAGTCAGCGGCAACTATATAATTATATATATACATATATATTTTCTTGAACTGGAGGACTTCCTCTATCCGCACATATCCATTTTAACCCCGAAGTCGGAGGATGCTATTCTAAAATTTACCCATTTTTTATATTTATTTATTAAATAACATAAGGTACAAAATCCATACCAATCACACTATTTTATCATTGTCCCCAATAGGTGGCAACACTGCTATTTGTCATGTTATGTAAACAAACCAACTGTGAGAGTGAATTGCATATAAAATTGTGGAAATTTAAATACAAATATCTCGCATGTTGGCTTGGTAAAGTTTTGTTAAAATTTTTTAATGTCTCTGTAATGATCCTCCTCATTTGCTAGAGAATATAGTAACATCATTTATGTAAACATGACAGCATTTCCCTATTTTATATCTAAGAATATCATCAATAGCCCTTTGAAATATTATGGGCGCATTTTTCAGTCCGCAAAGAAGTCTACAAAATTAGTACTTTCCATTTTTATAAAGAAGGTAGTCTTTCCCGTCCTTCGCCGCCAACTTATTTTGGTGGAACCCTGACTTTAAGTCGAGTGTTGTGAAAAATGCCTTCGGAAACGAAGTATCTGGAATAAGATACCTGTCATAAACTGTTTTGACATTCAGTTTCTTAAAATCTACTAACATCCTCATTTTCCTCGTCTATACCTTTTTTGTCGACAACCCATATAGGATAATTATATGGAGATCGAGAAGAACGAATTATTCCATCTCGAAGTAAATCTTTATTTTCTTTATTTATTAATTCTGAAGCGGCTATCGACTAAGGGTACGACTTTGAATAAATCGGTTCTTTAGGAGAATTCACTTTTGCAACTATTTTATTAACATTTTTACAGTCATAATAAGATAATTTATCTTCACCACCTTTATAGTGACGGATTACTTTTTGTAAATCTATTTTTGCGTTTTTCAAAAAGTTAAGCCCAATAATCCCATCAAAGGTTTTAAGTTCGGAAATATGGTATAAAGGACTAGTCTTTCCGAGCCCATTTATTAAGCACCTTTAATTTATCACGGCAGTGCCGTGGATGGATCTAACTTTAAATGAGTTTCTCGTTGGGTTTAATAAAATGTTTTCTAGCTCCGGCATCGATCAACAATTTCACCGGTCGGCCTGCTAGTGTCTAGAAAATGTATTTCTTCCAAAAAGCCACATTGTGACGCATTATCATTCAAATTTTCAACCGAATCTTTGGCAAAGTGTTTATTTCTTTGAATTTTCGAAATATTTTTCTCATCGCTCTCTCGAAGTCTTTTTTATTCTTTCCCTTTCCTGAATATGTCGATTATTATGGGCCGCCGGCCTTTGACTGACATTCAGTTTCTTTGAGAATCCCGATCAGCTTTCCCTCCTTGCCTGTAGTACGATACAGTAGAATCAACCTCCACAGGCGTTCCCGTGTCTAAATATTTTTTTTCCACTTGTTTATAACGAGGTGAGTGGTGTGGAGCAATTGTCCTGCTACCATTTTTTCCCACCTAAGCTGCATCCATTCTACTGTAGAAGGAGTTTGCAAACGAATATCGAACATGATTTGCTTCCAAATCTTGTGCTAATGCCAAGGCACTAAGCATATCTTTAGTTTGCGACGAAAACATGATGTCGCTCATTGGCTTCCGCAAGCCAGAATCAAAAACCTTAAAAGCATCTTGCCTATATTTCTGGCAAGGTGATTCTATCAGTTCCTTTTGCCTTCATTTAACATAATCGTCTTATTTATTTTCAAAGTCAATTCCTTTGCGCTTTTTTTAAATTAACTTTAACAAATTTATTTATTTTCTTTTTTCCTTTCTATTTTTTACATTGATCACCGAGTACTTACATGACAATATTATAAGTCATGCCGCCAATTGTTCTTGGTATGGTTTCGCTAGTCCTCCAGTAGTCCTGTAGTCCAGCAAGTCCTCAGTACTTCAGTATTCCTCAGGAAATCATTTTAGTTCAATCCGCGTTCGGCGCCAATTATTAGCTCAGTGTGTCAGCTGTAGGTGTGGAGCGAGCGCTTTTATTAATCCACATTAGAACTAAAACTTAAAAATAGAAGCCCTGCTTGATTTCGCTACTCTTGCCACAGTTTTGGCGTCACTGCTGCTACTGCACCCGATTTTTTGGTTGTTGTTGTAGCGTAACCTTATCTAATTTGGCGGTTATTGTGAACGGTTACGGTAAATTTGCCAGTTGAAGGAAAAACGCTAACGCGGACTATTCCTGCGCTTACTGGCTGGCGTGGAGTAGTTCTAGGAAAGGTAAAATGGGCAAACTATTATGTTAACTCATATAAAAAGCAATGCCACTTTTCGTTGTAATTTTATAACTTAAGAACGGTGTCACCTATTCAAACTAAATCTTCGGGCTATGTCCGGACAATTTAGCAGATGGTTTATGTTTTGTTTGCGCAAGATCTGACGAGGGGTTCTTCAATTATCAAATTTTTTGTAACAAATGAATTCAATAAAAGTTAATGGGGATTTTTGTGTAAAATTTAAATTTTTAAGATGAGGATTGTGCTATCAATTGTTATGTATTTACAGAGAACTATTATTGGATTTCACAACTGCAAAATTGATAACATTGTAATTAAAATATGAAATTTTCAAAACATTTTTTGTAGTAAATGTGCAAAAAAGAGTAACTCAGCAATCACGCCGTTATTGCCAACGGAAGTGATCGAGACAAAATAAATCAATTAATTAAAACTATAACCGAAGATTGTAAATCTACTCTACGAGTAAGAGTCTGAAACCTCAAAAAGAAATCAACCAGAATGTTTGAACTCAACAAAGATTTATCATTCCTTACCACTGGTGGGGGGAAATGAAACGTCTTATATCAAGTGAGAAATCTTTCATTCTAGTTTTTATTTGGTATTTTCCTTGCTTATATAAAAATTTTAAAACTATCCTAAACAACTAAATATATGTGTATGTGTGCATATTGTTGATTGCTGCTTGACATGGGGTTGTTTTCAAGTGTACAATTTAATACATGTGTGTATGTGTTTAATAATATCTCTTCTGTAAATTTATGACTTGTGTTCCTATGCATTTTTATTGGATGCGCATTGCATGTAAATGCATGACTACCCTGCCAACCACGGCTACCCACTTGTGTCCAATATTTCAATACAACTACACATTTTTTCTCTATGCACTAACACCAACGCACATTTTCGGGTTATTTTTTGTTTACCTAAATGCGATGAAAAAAAGTTTCTTTCATTTCTTGATTTATTTGAATGAGTGCGAAGGAGAAAACATAATTGTCAATAGTGCCAAAAGAAAATCCCAAAAAAGGTAAGAAACAAACGATTGAAAGACGCATGTCGTTCGTGATCGTACCATCGTAAAGGAGGCTCGTACAACAAGAAGGTAAGTGAATGATTTTTATGTGATTTTGCTTTTAATAATTTGCAAATAATTACTTCATTTGTTTTTATAGCATTGGAAATCAGAACTGAATTGTAAATAGCAGCAGCAGCAATATCATCAGAAGCAGCAAATATAAATTGTTAAGTAAGTATATATGTGAGAAAGTGTGTGTTGTTTGAAATTGGATTGCGCAGTCCAATATAATGCGCAAAAATAATTACCTATGTACATATGTATATGTCGTATCTTAAATTATGGTAATCAGTGTAAAAGAATTAAATCAAATACGTGCGCCAAGTGACAATTCTCGTCTCTGCACTCTAACGGTTGTTTGTTGGTACGCTTTGTTCCATCTATTCGCCAGATGGTCAGGATAGTTTGATGCGAATATGAGAGAGAGATGTTGCGTGAGGTTAGAGGTTTGAGAGAGAGATTCGCACTACGATTGTTGAGCGTGTATGCTTGAGCCACTGCGAGAGACAGAGATACAAGTATGTTCGTTGCAGCATTTTCTGGAAAGCATTTTCGGTAAGCTAGAATGCTGGCGAGCAGTCTCAAGTTGGCAGTGGCGTGATCGAGTGTATTCGCCGTATACAATCTGAGCAATTTTATATGGAAAATCTTAACGACAATCCGACATCAGAAGTGGGATCAGTGCCAACTCCTGAATTTTCTGAAGATCAGTGGCGTACTATTATGGAACTGCAAAATCGCAATTTCGTCGAAATGTGTAAAGCTACGCAAGCGTCTGTGCGTCCACAAAATCAAGTGGTTTTGCCAAAATTTAACCCAGATGTAACTGGAGCTGATGCGACTCAATGGTGTGCAACGGCAAGCATTATTATGGACGAACAGCAGATTGATGGCAGCGCACTTATAATGCTGTTGAGTAGTTGCATGCAGGGCAGTGCTTCAGTGTGGCTTGCACAGATCTGCAATCCCGGCGTTAATTGGGAGCAGTTTAAAGAGCTATTTATACAGCGTTTCGAGATTAAAGAAATGCCGGCAGCTATGTTCCTGAATCTGCTGAATAGCCGTCCAGCCCACAATGAGTGCCCTGCAGTGTACGCAGGCCATATGGTGACGTCATTGACCACAAAATGGCGCAATATGAACGCCGAGGAAATAGCTGTATCCACGGTACTTGCGCATATGGCCGATTTTGACAACCGTTTGCAGCTTATGGTGTTTTCGTCAAATGTACAAACTAGAAGCAACTCCAGATGGAACTGAAAGCATTTACATTTGACAAAAAGCGGAGTGCTGGAAGTACTGATGGTAATAGCAGCGACTGCAAGCGAGTCAAAATTGTGTGCCACTTATGCAAGAAACCAGGGCATAAAATGGCGGAGTGTAAATTAAAGCGGTCTGGATAAACAGCATCGCGATTTGCACAATGTGCCCTCTTACCGGTGCGGACAACTTGGGCATCTTGCGAATCGGTGCACGAACAATGCAGCTAAATCTGGAGCAGTTACTGAGAAGTTCTTGTAATCAATGTTTTGTGGCTGAGCCAAAAAGAGTTTTGACACACCGGGGTGAGATCTTTCCTATTTGTTTTAACTCTGGAGCAGAATGCTCGCTTATTCGAAGTAGTGTTGCCGATAAATTTGATGGCAGACTTATTAATAATATTGTCATAATACGAGATATTGGCGACGCTGGCATTTCCAGTAAGCTACAAAAACTATCTAGATGTATTATTAATGGAAATATTGTAGAAATACTGTTTCACGTCATAGCAGATAAGCATCTCACAAATGATATTGTAATTGGTAGGGAAATCCTTAGTCAAGGATACGAAATCATCTTGACACCTAACAAATTTGAATTTGTTAAGTCTAAATCTGTAAACCTCTGTAAACCTTGATCTTGAAATGATTGGTAATGACAAGGAAAACTCAATTAAATTACTTAAAGACTATTCAGCTGCATTTATTGATGGAATCCCTTGCACAAAGGTTAATACGGGTGAAATGACTATTAGATTAATTTATCCAAACAAAACTGTGCAGCTGCGTCCATATCGTTTGAGTCCAAATGAAAAAGAAATTATACGTGAAAGGATAACAGAATTGTTAAACTGTAACATTATTCGACCTAGTTGTTCTCCCTATGCTAGCCCTATGCTCTTGGTTAAAAAGAAGAACGGATCCGATCGACTTTGCGTTGACTATCGTGAACTGAACAGCAATACTGTTTCGGACAGATATCCCTTACCACTTATCAACGATCAGATTGCTAGACTTGCGGGTGCAAAATATTTTACTTGTCTGGATATGGCTAGTGGATACCATCAGATACCCATTCGTCCCGATTCTGTTGAATATACCGCGTTTGTTACACCTGATGGGCACTATGAGTATCTGACAATGCCATTTGGCCTCAAGAACGCTCCGTCTGTTTTCCAGCGAGCCGTTATAAACGCATTGGGAAATCTTGCATATTCTTATGTAATAGTCTATATGGACGATATAATGGTGGTGTCATCTACCATAGAATTAGGTATGAAAATATTGAGGATTGTGTTGGATGTATTGACTGCAGCGGGATTCTCTTTTAACATAGCAAAATGTGGATTCTTAAAAACTACTGTACAATACTTGGGGTATGAGGTACGAGCAGGAGAGTTAAGGCCTAATCCGCGAAAAATTCTTGCGTTGAATTCCTTGCCACCACTGCAAACAGTTTGTAGCGTAAGACAGTTTATAGGATTGACGTCTTATTTTCGAAAATTCGTGCCTCGGTTCTCACAGATTATGAAACCGATATATTCCTTAACTTCGAGTAAAAGTGTGTTTAATTGGAATAACGAGTTGGAAGATATTAGAAAAAATATTATTGCGATCCTTATAAATGAGTCTGTACTTGTTATTTTTGATCCACAACATCCAATAGAGTTACACACAGATGCAAGCTCTTGCGGTTGTGGTGCAATGTTAATGCATCGAATCAATGGTAGTCCTCATGTAATAGAGTATTTTAGTAAAACTACTTCCCCTACAGAGTCTAGACAGAGAACTTAAAACATAGAGAAGGTGCAGGTTCGATGTCGAACAATTTATAAGATTGGAGTAAAGAATTCACCTCACAACTTCAGAATTCACGATGTTAATGTTAACATTTTTAACAGTTCTCTCACATATTCAAACAGAGAATATGAAAAGAAGTAAATATATGTATTTTCGGCATATAATGGCATGGCATATATGCCCAAGCAGAGAATATGAAGAGACAGAAAGAAGAATTTCGTTTTGCTTTTCGTTTATATTTTATTCCATTTTGACAGCGAAAAATGTGTACAAAATACACCTCTCACATAGAGAACATAAACAAATTTTTTATGTTCTTGTCTCACATGCCGAAGAATATGAAGAGACATAAATATACATACATATGTATGCATGCCCATGTTGATACTCCCAAACAGAGAATATTGAAGAAAAATAGTATATTTGATATTCCATAGGAAAGGTATGTATGAATGTATGGAAATATGTATGTATATAGAACTTTTATTCATTATTTGTCAATTTAATCTTATTTTATAATAATTCATTTTAAATAAATAAAAGCTTTACCTAACATCATTATGATATTTTCATGATTCATGTTAGCTTTCAACCAGGGAATTCCTTTCATACGCAATGTACGAATGTAAGGAATTTCGTTTTGCCGTCGGCATTTCTATTTCTCATACTTCAATTTTTGCGTTCAATCAAGGAATTGCTTGTATGTATGTGCAATGTATGCCTTTGCGTTTTGCCGTCGGCATTTTCATATTGACATGTAAAAGTAATTATGTATTTCTTTGTTTCGTTTTGGCCCAATATATATTAATATACAAAATTAAGACAAGTGTCAATAATTGCGCCAAAATCAAATAAATATTTACATATCACTTACCAGGGAACCTGTAAAAATCTTCTTCTTACATGTTCTTTGTATATGTATATCATATGTATGTACATAAATAAGTATTGAGCTTCACACACAAATGAAAGTAACCATCCTTCTTTCTCCTACTTTTATGTATATTGGCCCAATTGACAAGTGTCGATAATTGCGCCAAAATAAAATATATTATGTATTCATATGTAAATATGTTTTAAACTTTACATAAAATTGAAGTGTCAATAATTGCGCCAATTTTCATAAAGTTGGTGATTTTGTGAAGTGCGGACGGATTTTTTCTCAGTCGTGTTATTTTTAAAAATCGAAATAAAATGCCGAAAGTTCGTAAGTGTCGTCTAGTGGGAGTACCAGCTACGTTTATTTAGTTTCCCAAATGAATGTGAGTTGGCTGAAAAGTGGAAGGAGAATCTAAAAATTTCTCCCACTGACCACGTTCCAGCCAGCAACTCATTCATTTGTGAGAAACATTTTCAAAAAGAGGCAATTGGCCCAAAAATGCTTAAAAGGAATGCAGTACCTACATTGCATCTGGGTAAGTGTAGTTCTTTTTTTATCTTGGGGGTGTTTATTTGAGTGTAATATTGGCTTGTGGGTGCCCTTACAAGTGCATGAGTGTGTTTGATGATTTGCGGGTGCACATACAAGTGCGTGCGTGTGTGTGTTTTGATAATTTGCCCAGCCAGCATTTAGACATAAAAATAATCGTTTTGTGAGCGTGTGTGACCTTTACAAAATAAGAATATATTCTAAATATAACAATAATAATAACTTATCCTGTGCAAATATGCTGGACTAAATCTTTTAATTTCATCTTTAACAAAAGGTATATTCAGAACTGAATAAAGAATGGCTTTATTTGTTATGAACCAAGGCGCGTTTGTAATTAATCTTAGACTTTTCGATTGGTATCTTTGTAGAATTTCAATATTTGTATTACAAGCAGTGCCCCAAAGTTGAACACCGTATGTCCATATAGGTTTTAGTATAGGTTTATGTATATAATAGTAATTTATTTTCAAGATATAACTGCGATGTATGCCCAAGTAGCCAATATCATTGTTTGGTTTTTATTTTTAATTGTTTATTTTTGGCTGGTACGTGTGTGTGCTTAATATAATTTCCTGTGGGTGCATATAATATTTAATATTACATATATGTATGTACATACACTTATATTGAAATTTAGTATTTATTATATATATTTTATATTTATCTTTATATTTATTTACAATTTTTTTAGATGAGGCCCCAACGCAATTATTTCAACCGGTGCGCCCGTACAAAAGTTGCTGCGTTAGCAACTGTGCCGGTGGAGCAAAACTTTTTACGTTTCCTAAAACGGAAGTTGCTAGAAATAATTGGGTTAAGGCCTGCAATCTTCAGTTACCACTGAAAAAACATTTATATATATGTGAAAGACATTTTCACAATAAAGATATCTCGTCAAGGCGCATTTTGAATGAAGCTCTTCCTGTGCTAAATTTAAAATTTGAAGTTGACGAAACTAGTCAGCAATCGCCACAGTGGGTTTTGCCGCCGGTTGTACAAACATATGATGTTTTAAAAACCGAGTGTACAACACCAAATGATATGTCATTTGAAGAGATGGGAAATCCAAATGACATATCATTTCAAGAATTCGAAAAATATTCCCGCCTTCATGAAATAGAAATGAAGTGCGAAGATAGTGAGAATATCACTGTTCGCGACCACGAGCATTACGCTCGAGTAGCTAGGGGTTTTCAAAGTAATTCTTTGAGGCAAATGAAAAAGATTAAAGAGCTAAAAAGGAAAGTTTTCCTGTTGACAAAAAAATGTCAAGCTCTGAAAAAAAACGTCATAATAACAGGCGATGCTAATGAACATGCGATAACATTCGCAAAGATGATTTTAAAGAAAAAAACTCCTACGATGAAAAGGAGAAATCAATGGCTTTAAACATCAATTATATGTCGACTAAGACATATAATTTCATGCGCGACGATTTGGGGTTTGCATTGCCCCACAAAAAATCACTTTTGCGTTGGCGTCCGATCCGGTATGTCTGCCCCGGTATCGACGAAAATGTCTTGAACAATTTAAAAAAAATTGTTCTTCTTTAAACCAGAAGAACGCATATGCCAACTAATTTTCGACGAAGTCTCAATCAGAAAAGATCTGACGTACAACAAAGTACGAGATGTGATTGATGGCTTCGTCGATAATGGAGAAGGTCACCGGGAAAGCGTGATCGGCAATAAGTGCTGCTTCTTTATGTTGAAAGGCATAGTCGCAAAATGGAAATATGTGATTTCCTATTATGTGGCAAAAGATGGCGTCAAAAGTGAGAATTTGTTGAATATGCTCAAGAGCAATATAAATGCCTCAGAAGAAATCGGACTTAAAATCAAGTCAATAGTGTGCGACCAAGGTGCACAAAATGTCAAATTGAGGCAACTGGTAGGCGCTACACCAGAAAAGCCATATTTCTTTCATAATGAAAGAAAAATATATATGATGTTTGACTATTGCCATTTAATAAAATGCATGCGCAATATGTACTTAAAGTATGACGTTGAAACGCAAGATGGGCTGACAAGTTTTAAAGTTGTGCGTAAAATATATGCCATAGACCAGGCGAACGTTAATTTTAAAATGTGCCCTAAATTAACCTATTCGCATGTGTACCCCGGAAATTTAAAAAAAATGTCAGTGTCAAGAGCGACACAAGTATTTAGCAATTCCGTCGCCGCGGCAATTGATATGGCTATAAAGAAAAATTTGTTTGGCTCCGATGAGCACGTAAAAAAATGCGCCAAAGCAACCCAACTGCTGGTGAAAAGAATGAATGATCTTTTCGACGAATTGGATTGCAAGACGCTTTGCAATCCAAATGAGCGAAGACGACCAATAAAAAGAGGTTGTAATGAAAAATTAATAGATTAAAAGATCACATTCAGTACATAAGGAATATGAAAAAGCCCAAAAGCCAAATAATATGCCTCGATTCGTTTATATTAACAATAAATGCAATGATTGCATTGAGCGGCGATATATTCGAAGAATATTCGAATGTATCCTTTATACTCTTAGGGAGAATGAACCAGGACGCACTGGAAAACTTTTTTTATAGGATACGGGCAAATTTAGGATGTAATAATCATCCATCAGCACACGAGATGCAATATATTGTTGCAAGGTTAGTATCCATGCATATATTGCGACGCAACTTCTCGCAAACAGGCAGCAATTGCGAAGAAGACGACGATGAAAACCTTGATTGGAATATTGGCCAGGAAGACGACCTTAAAGAAAATTTAAAACCGTCTGAGCAACTTGCCGTGGAACAAATATATGTTCCAGATGAGCACTTTGCTCAGACCGAAAAACCAGCAGAAATACAGGTTCGTCGCTATTATACTGGATATGCACTATACCAGAAGGTTTTCTGCAGATTAAAATGCGAAAAATGTGCATATTTAATGAGGAAGAGTGATACCTCTCTACAAGCCTCATCGGAAGCCCTTATAAGGTCTAAAAATTATAAAAGCGCGGATGACCTAAGGCTGGTTAATCCCAATGATAGAGTCTTCGAGATAAGCCGCCTTCAAATGAGCCTCTATAAAGATTTGTTTAAGGAAAATTCTTGCAGAGTGGGTATAAAATCGATGATTTTAGCCCAGATTACTACAATTACCGAACAAAAATACCCAAAGTGGTACAGGGAGGCTGGAGATTGCCTCGAGCATAGGCACCAATTTTTAGATTTTTTAATAACAGTTTTACTGTTTAAAAACGCGAAATGGCTGGCACAGCAGCAGGAAGAGTCTTACAAAAATGAAGTTAGGGCGAGATATTACAATAAAAGAGAGAAACTAAAGAAACTGGTAACATAAGTTGATTGTAGGCCATATTTAATTTTTCTAGCAACTTCCGTGTTATAAAAGGTAAAAGAAATACATACATATTTATATGAAATACAAATACAATATAAATACTTTTCATTAATAACTAAAATGCATTTCTCTCTTCTCATTTCAGATTCTTCAAAAACTAATAATGTTCTTTTTATTTTTTTCAGGGTAGAATTAAGTTGTAAATAGTTTGTAGTAGTAGTAGTAGTTTTAGTATTAGTTATTGTTAGTTAGTTTTAGTATTTATTAATTTAGTAACTAGTATGAACACGTGAGCCAAGCTTTGAAAAAAGCTGGTGAAAAAGACCTAATCTTTATTGATTAGGTTGTGTGAGAATTTGTGGTTGTGGGTAGACAAATTCTGAAAATCGTGTTTAATTAAAATTATATTCTTTTATATGTTTATTTCTAATAAAATGAATTTTCTTTTTATTTTTCATTTCAGTCTTTAATAAATTAAAATAAGTTTTTTAATAAGTTTAAATAAATTTAAATAAATTAAAATAAGTTTTTTAATAAACTAAAATAAATGTACATGTATTTTAATTTTTATTTAATTTTCAATAAAAACTTTAAAAATTATTTGCCCAGTTGTCCATTTGGAAATCGGGAAATGCTATGTTTTTCACACGGCCAGATATATGTGGTGTGTTGACGAGTTGGAAACCCATCTTCTATTTTCTCATGCATTTCAGTCGATTTTTGTATAGAAATTTGACCGGCGTAGAAGCAAAATGCGAAACAATCATACATATGTATATTATGTCGTTTGCACATTTGTCTGTATGTTTGCGAAAGCAAATGTTCTACAAAAGCATATTTCTATACTTGAACAAAATTTCTATACTTGAACAAATAATGCACAAGCATACAATCATACATATGCGTACACATATGAATATGTCACCAACAAAAATTGATCTTCACAAGTCAATATGGCAGCCAAATTGGCGAAGAACAAGTGTAGTAAATTTTACAACAAAAACGATTTCATTCATAAACGCAGGCGCAAATTCTACAAGCGACCTCGCTTCATTCATGAAAACATACGCCGTCACATCTCCCCGAGCATGCCTTTGCCTACAAGCGTCTTTTCGCGACGATGGCAAAAGCTAAAAATCATAAATTGCACAACTTTCTGGTGCTTCTCGCAAAAATCTGCGTCGATATGTATTCACGCTCATACGTATACATACATATTTACGCACGTTTGTAGGCGAGGATGTTACAGCGGCAAGGGAAGCGGTGACAATCGGCGGCCATTACTTTATTTTTTTTGCTCTTGGTTGCCCGTGACAACGTTGATGCCAAAAAATGTTTTATGTTCTCTGGCTCATATTTGTGTTCGTAAACATACAGACAAATGTGCCAAAGAAATAATATACATATGTATGTATATGCCATAGAAATTCTATTGCTACGAATTTGGAAATGATAACGAAATAATGCGAATATGCATATTTCATGAAGGTCATTAATTTTTTTAAGAAATGGAAGAAATGAATGGAAGTGTTTATATGAGCACATTTAAGTTCATTTTATAATAGACGAAATTATTATAATTTTTGAAATAATAATTTATTTAAAATTATTTTTTGTTTAATTTTATCACATAAAATTTTTATCATTTTTACCAAAGTAATCACGCATATGTGACAATGGTTCATATAATTCACTATAAGCATGCATATGTCACTCAGAGAATGCTTGTTTACATTCTCTGTCTGATTGTATATTTTGTATATTTTTCTACAAAGCAATTCTCTTTATTTATTCTCAGTCGTTTTACATATATTTCTGCCATTGAACGTGCTCATATCTGCTAAATAGCAGCGAGAATGGTGAATTCCTTACTTCAATCTTATAAGCTCTGTTAGCCGTCCAATCGAACATCATACAGAATTCAATTTGCACCTTCTCTATGTTTTAAGTTCTCTGGTCTAGATAGCATTCATACGAATTAGAAACCTTGGCAGTGGTAGAATCCGTTAAACAGTTCCGTCATTATTTAGTTGGTCGTACCTTTGTAGTATATACTGATTGTAATTCTCTTAAATCATCGCGGACAAAGATTGATCAAACACCAAGAGTGCATCGTTGGTGGGTGTACTTGCAATCGTTTGATTTTAAAATCGAATATAGAGAAGGTAAGCGCATGGCGCATGTGGATTTTTTATCGAGAAATCATATTCAGGAAGCGACCAAAGTTGAAAAGTCTTTAGTCCCTGAAAAGCGTGTAAACTTGGCAGAAATCTCAAGTGACTGGCTTGCTGCTGAACAGCGCCAGGATTCTGAAATTACTGATATCATTAACAAACTTAACTCTAAAGAGTTGACAGATGATGTTGCACAGACTTATGAGTTGAGAAAAGGTGTCTTGTTTCGTAAAGTTCAGAGAAATGGAAGAACCCGTTGTTTGCCAATCAAGTGAACGAGTCCATCATGCATTTGGAATGGAAAAAGACTCTTGACAAGACTTACCAATATTATTGCTTTGCTATAATGAATAAATATGTTAGGAAGTTTGTCGATAGCTGCAATACATGTAAAACTGTTAAGGGTTCATCTGAAAAGATACAAGCCGAGTTACATTAAATTCCAAAAGCGAATATGCCATGGCACACGGTGCAAATCGACATTACTGGAAAATTAAGTGGGAAGAATGATCTTAAGGAATACGTGATAGTACAAATTGATGCCTTAACACAATTTGTTTATTTGTTCCATACTTTAAGATTAGATTCTGACAGTTGTATTCAGGCAATGAAATCATCTATTTCTTTGTTCGGAATACCACAGCGTATAATAGCTGATCAGGGTAGATGTTTTACTAGTGGAAAATTTTCAGAATTTTGTACATCACAAGGATTAAGCTTCATCTTATAGCTACAGGAGGAAGTCGTGCAAACGGTCAAGTTGAACGTGTGATGAGTACACTTAAGAATCTACTGTCAGCGGTTTAATCGAGTCACCGATCTTGGCAAAATGCTTTAGGTGAGGTACAACTTGCCTTGAATTGCACAGATAAAATTAATGCTAGAGATAGTGCAATTAAAAATATGAACAATCAAGCTAGCTACGACAAAATAAGGTTCGATAAAAATAAAGCAGCAGTTGAACGACATAAAATTGGAGATTTTGTTTTACTGAAAAATGAAGAACGGCATCAAACTAAATTGGATGTAAAGTTTAAAGGACCATTTTTGGTTAGCGAAGTTCTGGAAGGAGATAGATATATCTTGAAGTCATTGCATAATAAGAGAACTTATAAATATTGTCATGAAGATTTGAGAAAGATGCCAGATGGTTATGTTCCGAGTGAATTGGAGTGCCGGCCTGAGACTTGTTGAAATGGCTATATTGTATCCGTGTGAGAGGATATATATAGGTTTGGAGGATGGAGTCATGTGTAGAAGTTCACGCAAGTGAGGAAAGTTCTCTGATCGCCATTCACTTGGGAGTGGCCAGAAACGATTCTTTTACATATGACTCAAGCAGCTCACGACTTCCGGTCTTTGACCAAGTATCCTCTGCGTAGCCTAAGAACATCCGTTTGAAGGCGAGCTAAAGTGAGAAGGCGAAACATTCCCTACAAGGGTTGTGCGCTGGGTTTGGGACCCGCCACGTAAAAAACACCCCCAGTGAAGAGCTACAACCAGCCTCGGATGAGAGACCCCCCTTTTGATGACGACCATGGCAAACGAAATAAGGACTACGAATTGAGGGCATGCACCTGGAATGTCCGGTCCCTTAATTGGGAAGGTGCCGCTGCCCAGCTGGTTGATGTCCTCGTAAAGACAAAGGCTGACATCACCGCCGTCCAAGAAATGCGATGGACGGGACAAGGACAGAGACGAGTAGGTCCTTGTGACATTTACTACAGTGGCCATATAAAGGAGCGCAAGTTTGGTGTAGGATTCGTGGTGGGAGAGAGACTCCGTCGCCGAGTACTATCATTCACTGCGGTGAATGAACGTCTAGCCACAATCCGCATCAAAGCGAGGTTCTTCAACATATCGCTGATTTGCGCCCACGCCCCGACGGAAGAGAAGGACGATGTGACCAAAGATGCCTTCTATGAGCGCTTGGAGCGCGCTTATGAGAGCTGCCCCCGCCACGATGTCAAAATCGTGCTTGGCGACTTTAACGCCAGGGTGGGCAAAGAAGGTATATTTGGCACTACGGTCGGTAAATTCAGCCTCTACGACGAAACATCCCCAAATGGGTTGAGGCTGATTGACTTCGCCGGGGCCCGAAATATGGTTATCTGTAGTACTAGATTCCAGCATAAGAAGATTCATCAAGCTACCTGGCTGTCTCCGGATCGAAAAACTACCAACCAGATCGATCATGTTGTGATAGACGGAAGACACGTCTCCAGTGTTTTAGATGTGCGTGCGCTCCGAGGTCCTAACATCGACTCGGACCACTATCTTGTTGCAGCTAAGATTCGCACCCGCCTCTGTGCAGCAAAAAATGCGCGCCACCAAACACAAGGAAGGTTCGACGTCGACAAGCTGCAATCACAACAGACAGCCGAACGATTTTCTACTCGGCTTGCACTCCTGCTCTCTGAGAGCACTAGTCAACAACTCGGTATAAAGGAACTGTGGGACGGCATTTCAAACTCCTTACGTACAGCTGCAACCGAAACCATTGGTTTTCGGAAAGTGCAAAAGAACAGTTGGTACGACGAGGAGTGCCGTGTCGCAGCGGAGAGAAAACAGGCTGCCTACCTCGCAACGTTACGATCGACCACTACACGTGCGGGATGGGATAGATACCGAGACTTGAAGAGGGAAGCGAGACGCATTTGCAGACAGAAGAAGAAAGAGGCCGAAATGCGTGAGTACGAAGAGCTTGATAAGCTGGCCGACAGGGGTAATGCTCGAAAATTCTACGAAAAAATGCGGCGGCTTACGGAAGGTTTCAAGACCGGAGCGTATTCCTGTAGAACCCCCAAAGGTGATCTAGTCACTGATGCCCAGAGCATACTTAAATTATGGAGGGAACACTTCTCCAGCCTGCTGAATGGCAGTGAACGCACAACACCAGGAGAAGGAGAACCCGATTCCCCAATCGATGACGATGGAGCAGACGTTCCATTACCCGACCATGAAGAAGTTCGAATAGCAATTGCCCGCCTGAAGAACAACAAAGCGGCAGGGGCCGACGGATTGCCGGCCGAGCTATTCAAACACGGCGGCTAAGAACTGATAAGGAGCATGCATCAGCTTCTTTGTAAAATATGGTCGGACGAAAGCATGCCCAGCGATTGGAATTTAAGTGTGCTATGCCCAATCCATAAAAAAGGAAACCCCACAATCTGCGCCAACTACCGTGGGGTTAGCCTCCTCAACATCGCATATAAGGTTCTATCGAGCGAATTGTGTGAAAGATTAAAGCCCACCGTCAACAAACTGATTGGACCTTATCAGTGTGGCTTTAGACCTGGCAAATCAACAACCGACCAGATATTCATCATGCGCCAAATCTTGGAAAAGACCCGTGAAAGGAGAATCGACACACACAACCTCTTCGTCGATTTCAAAGCTGCTTTCGACAGCACGAAAAGGAGCTGCCTTTATGCCGCGATGTCTGAATTTGGTATCCCCGCAAAACTAATACGGCTGTGTAAACTGACGTTGAGTAACACCAAAAGCTCCGTCAGGATCGGGAAGGACCTCTCCGAGCCGTTCGATACCAAACGAGGTTTCAGACAAGGCAATTCCCTATCGTGCGACTTTTTCAACCTGCTTTTGGAGAAAATAGTTCGAGCCGCAGAACTAAATAGAGAAGGTACCATCTTCTATAAGAGTGTACAGCTGTTGGCGTATGCCGATGATATTGATATCATCGGCCTCAACACCCGCGCCGTTAGTTCTGCTTTCTCCAGGCTGGACAAGGAAGCACAGAAAATGGGTCTGGCAGTGAACGAGGGCAAGACGAAATATCTCCTGTCATCAAACAAACAGTCGTCGCATTCGCGACTTGGCTCTCACGTCACTGTTGACAGTCATAACTTTGAAGTCGTAGATAATTTCGTCTATCTTGGAACCAGCGTAAACACCACCAACAATGTCAGCCTAGAAATCCAACGCAGGATAACTCTTGCCAACAGGTGCTACTTCGGACTGAGTAGGCAATTGAGAAGCAAAGTCCTCTCTCGACAAACAAAAACCAAACTCTATAAGTCACTCATAATTCCCGTCCTGCTGTATGGTGCAGAGTCTTGGACGATGTCAACAACGGATGAGTCGACGTTGCGAGTTTTCGAGAGAAAAGTTCTGCGAAAGATTTATGGTCCCTTGCGCGTTAGCCACGGCGAAAAGAAGAAACGACTGGCGCGCTGTTGTTAACTCGGCTATAATCGCTTAAGCGGTTTCTACGCCAATTAAGAAGAAGAAGAAGTGAGAGGATATGTTATGTGAAAACAAAATGTCCATATAGAGTATAGAATGGTTGAAATGAAGCTGCAATAGACTTCGATAAGAAAATGTTTGTGAATGGCGGATGTGTTTGAGAATTCGAATCGAAATATCCTGGCGGATGCAAAGTTTATGCATGGTTGAAGATATGGTTTTGAGATTTCAGCTATCTGCGTCATTGGGCAAGCACAAGTGAAAGACGAAAGTTGTAACTTGTCGTGTGGCGCTCTTGACGGGACTATGCTCTTAATCAAAAGGAAATCATAGTGACAATAACTAGAGTCGAATTTAGAATTGCAAATGAAATGAATTAAATCTTAAAATTAATTTGATTATGTAATGAGAATAATATTTGAAATTTGTTTATAATGTTGTGTAGAATGTAAAATAATGAAAGATTATGAAATAAGAGAAAATGTTAAGCGTAAGGTAATATATCGAATAAATAAATGGTATTTGAAATTGATGAGTAAAAGAAAACGCAAGCTATAATCACGGATTTACGGTGCGTGTATGCTTGAGCCACTGCAAGAGACAGAGATACAAGTACGTTAGCTGCAGCATTTTCTGGAAAGCATTTTCGGTCTACTAGAATGCTGGCGAGCAGTCTCAAGTTGGCAGTGGCGTGATCAGGAATAATGGGATGCCCAACTCCTCTCTCACTGGAAGTGAGAGAACAATTGCTAAACGTCAAAACCACTTAAACTTTGACCGTTGACTGGATTGGGGAGGTTTTGACGATTAGCAATTGGAAACGAGCGACGGCCAGATTGAAATATTACCAAAAAAATATGTAAACGGAGGAATTTGTTACCGCTGTTCAAGATCGCTAATAAAAATTTAAAACAATGAAAATCAAAGAAAATGCGAAATTTAAATATATTTCATGAAACGTTTTGTAATTTGATGCATAATAGAATTATGCATTTGATAATTGAGAACTAACAGGCTTAATTCACCTTATCAAGTATTGAAAGATCAAAAGTCAGTTGTTTTAATATACCATTAAATCATAAAAAAGGATTTAAGTAGTTTCGTCATATATTTAAAGTCCAATATATAATAATTTGCAATCGTAATAAATGTTGGGTGTTTTAATTTAAAATGCCCAAAAATTATTATTTTGTTCGATCTGGCCATAATGGAAAATGTTATAAAAAACGCTTATTTTGAGGCGCTCTCACACTGGAATAAGTTGGGCATCCCATTATCCCTGAGCGTGATCAAGTGTATTCGCCGTATACAATCTGCGCAATTAAATATGGAAAATCTTAACGATAATCCGACATATATAAGTATGTATTTTATGCGTTTAAGGCGGGCTGCACAATCCAATGTAATATGTGAAAACAAATGTTTGCTTTATATTTTAAATAATCAGATAATATTATTCTTTCATTTCAGATGTTATAATGATTTATATTTAATTAATCTTTGCTTTCAGAGTAAATTCTATTCGTATTTAATATATTTTATTTTTCAGATAATATTAATCTTTTCTTTCAGATTTTATTATCATTTTATATACAATTAATATTTATTTTTCTTTTAGATATTACAAATTCAATGCAATTACACTCAGTCCTTTTTTTACGCAATCTCTTTTTACGCTATTTCACTTTAAGGCGGTTATTTTTTCAGCGCAAATTCCTTTTTTTACGCGAATTTCTCACTTTAACGCGATTGCTTTTTTTCGTTTTTTGCTTGGTCTTAAACTTGCAACAGAATTGGAAAATTATTTTGTAGCAAATGATACTGATGCCGAACGTGCACGAATTTTTCAAAAAGAATTGAGTCTCTGCATGTTAAGATATAAAGAACTACATCGGAATTTATTGGGTCCAAAGAGAAGCATTCAAACAAAATTAACTGAATTTATGGTGCAAACTCAGTCGGAGATGCTAAGTCAATCAGAACATCAATCCATAGTTCTTACTATTGATTCTGAATTCTAGTGATATCAGTGCCTGCCATCAAAATAAGCGGCTAAGAATAATTTCCACTACGGATAATGACAGTCATTAAACAGAATTCAACGGTTTTTTTTTCAATAAATCTACTTATTTTCTATTTTCTTTTTTTTATATATGGTTTTTGTTTTGTATTTTTTATGTTTTTATGAATGAATAAATCATAAGTCTGAAATTTGAAACTTATTGTAATGTTTTTGACTATTTCTTTGCGCGTATATTTTGTTATACGCGATATTTTTCATATTCGGAACCAATTCGTTAGTTAATATTGGAAAACTAACCATTTTTACGCTATTTTTTTACGCGATTAGTGGCAAAACCAAAAATCGCGTAAAAAAAGGATTGAGTGTATTCCTTATTTTCACGTATTAATAACCTTTATTTTGTTTCAATTTTTTTTCAGATATTTGTCTTTTACAATCTTTTTTCAAGCTTTTATTTTCAGGTATTTGTCTTTTACAATCTTTTTCCACTCTTTTATTTTCAGGTATTTGTTTTTTACAATTTTTTTTTACTCTTTTATTTTCAGCTATTAATAATTCTTTTCTTTAATTAATCTTTTTTCAGATGCGATTATTTTTTTAAATTAAATATGTTTTTATTTACACAATGTTACCGTTAATATATTTAATTACAATAAATTACAATTTTATGTAAATATGTATCAAAACTAATAAAATTAATAATTTAAAAATTAAAAAATTTTCTTTGAAATTTTAAGAAATTTTTAAAGCAGGAATCAAATCAGCTGTTTAAAATACAACCCTGCATCAGCCGTCGATTGGGGATATTAGAGCAGGACAGATATACTTTTTTATATAACACTGCTGAATGAGCGCAACAGAGATGTATGAGACGTATTCGTACGTGTGAGGGGAAAACAGGGTAGAATCTTCACGCGGCCTATGGCAAACTACACATGTTTACGCACATGTTATCCACTGTTTATCTGGTTTTTTACCCGCTCATGGTTGGCAGGGTACATACATACATATGTATGTATGTGTGTTTGAAAATAAATATGTATTTTTAATTGTATTTCGGCTTTGCTGATAAGTGTGCATGTTCAATGATATTTGAACATATTGCCGAGGGAAAGAAATGATTAGGTACTTAAATTAGTGGGCTGTATTTTTTATGTTATTAATATTTTACCGGTTGGGATGATTGATAATGATTCTATCAGCATGATTCGCTTACACTTAAAAAAAAAAAAAAAAGATACATGTCCGCTATGGTTTCTTAAATTTAACTCACTTAATTTTAATTCGTTGTTGCTGATCTTGTCAATGCCTTCTAGTGGCTTTCTCTGCTGTTCGTTGTCGTCTATTCTACTTATTTGAAGAGTAGTCATATGGTCCTCCGCTATTTCCTTTATAGTTGTCACGATTGGGTCCAACGTCGGTTTGATGTCGCTCTGCATTTTAAATATTTGCATGCCGATTAAGGTGATACTTTCATATCTTACAGTACAGCCAGCTTTGATTGAAAGAATTCCTTGTGCCGGAATATCCAATATCTGCGTTTTGCCCTTTTGACAGTCTAGATGGATCGTAGAATTTTTGAACACTTTAAAGATCCAAGTATTTTCTTCAAAGAGTTCTGACCAAAATATGGATTTAGTCACTTTCTCATATGTACAGTTGGTGTGTCCGCTTTCTAACAACGCTGAAAGTTCGCATGTTTGATCTAAAGCAGGTTGCCATGGAGATTTTCCTTTGCATATTAAATGGTTGTTGTACATACATTGTACATTTATTTAATTCTGCTTGTACATTAAAAAATATGAGTTAAGTCCAAAGTTGTAAACTAAAAATTCGTTTCTTAGTTTTGCTTTTAATATTCTTCCATTATATTCATGTGGAATTACTATTAATTTGTATATTTCCGATGATTCACTTTGAATTAAAGGTAGTTCTGCCTTTATGACTAATTTATCGTCCACAATTATTCCTCGCGTTTTCATCAAATTGTATACATCTCTTAGTTGTGTGTTGGTTTGTTGTCCAGGTATCAACAACTTTGCTGCCAGTTTGTCCTTTATTAACATCAGTTCTGTTTGTAATTATGTTGGAGTCAAAAGTGTTGGATTTATTCTTCCTTGGTTTAAATCTATCAGCAATTCTATTACTGCATTTTGTATTTTTTCACATTCACTCAATAATATGGTAATTTGAGTAACTAGCATTTGAAATTGAATCGCCATTTTATCACGATTTATGTCTTTTATAATTTCGGATTGATATTTGTTTATTTGTGTTTGGATTTTAAAGAACTGCGAATTGACTTCATTCAAATTTTTATTTATAATGTTGGCTGTAGAGTTTATTAAAGAGATTTGAGATTTTAGCCTATTCTTGATCTGATGTTGATTAGAAAGTAATGTTTTAAAATTACTTTCTATTACTTCTTGATCATCTGTATCCATTAACCCAAACAGCATGTTGTAAATTGAACCGACCCGTTCTAATGGAGCTCTTTTTTGCCTTTTATTGTACACAATCAAATTATGATTGTGACTTAAATCTTCGTACCGTTTGCCTAGTGATAATGATATGACATTACATGCTTAATTAAACTGGGATAATAGCTAGCAATGATTTTTTATTCTTTGAATGCAATTTGGCAACATATTATACTGTTCGAAATTTGCATTAAGATCATAATATATAAGAAAATCCCAGATAGATGTGATTACATCCATTTTTCCTAGTGAGTCCAGGTAAATTGTAGTATTTTCAGGAAGTTTGCTCACTGTTGCACTTCTTTCTTGAGGAATGTGTATGTTCATACCAGAGATCAGCAAAAATCACATTTTTCTTGATTTCATCATACAACAAAATTTTTACTCACATTTAATCATGTAACAAAACTCAGCATTGAAGAAAATCACACTCAAGTTGACGAACATGTCTTTCGGATATTTATGAGTGGATTGATCGAACATGTTTGTGTAAATTCACTTGTTCAGTTTGTTGTGCAGAAGCATACATTTAACATCATAGAAAATGTCGGACGATCAAACTTTTATTCTAGAACAAATTTTTAAAAACGTTTACACATTGATGCCACGACGCAAAGGCAGAAGTGTTATATGGAGTATATTATCCGAAATAATTAAAGTGGATGGAAATATTTTGGAGGGATTTGTTTACTGCTGTTTTCAGTTTTTTTTTTATTTTTTAATACTTATTTAAGAAAATATGAATTAAATGTTTTTCTTTCTATATTTTATTTTTATTTTCCTTTCATGAATAACATATTATTCTAAGTTGTATTTATGTATATAGATATGTGTGTATGAAAATAAATATAAATTTACTGTAATGAATTAATATTCCTTCTTTCCCACCTCAGTTTGCTTTTTCCGTCATCCAGTTTGTCTACCGGCATAAAAATCAAAACATTCATTTGTGCCTTTTTTGAGTTTATTCCCCATCACAAAAAATCATTTTGAGTTGAACGAACAAGTACCCAACTTGAGTGATTTGAGGCGATCGTTTATTAAATGACCGAGCGCACACGAACCGCATGGTTTGATTGAATTAAAATCAGTGGTCGGCATGAGAGGATCTGTCACTGTGTTGGTGAGCACGAAAAAAAAGTAGCCCAGTGAGAAATTGGAATTAAATTTAAGCAAATTTTATAAATAATTATTAGTATAATGAAAATTAACAAAATGTCTTTTAAGGATATTATTCCCTATTATCTTTAAAAGACTTGGAACATAAAAGGCATTGCATGGCACCAAAGGCATTTAGAATCATAAAATATTTCTCGCAGGGCATATTTGGTTTTGCGCTATAGTCTTGCGTGATGTTAATTCGTTGCTGGCTCGACAACGACTGAACGACAGAGCGTAAGCGTACGTGTGAAGTTAGTTTGCACAATTGTGCTAAGAAATGCCGACCACTGATTAAAATCAACATTGAATATGAGTGTTCGAACAAGTTCGATCGTATGAGCGTAAAGGCTGATATTTCTGTGCAAAGATTGCGTATGAACATTTTACAATCACCCGTTGCTGATCTCTGGTTCATACCAAGAGTACTTGTTGCCATGTAAACCCTAAGATCAAGAGCGCAGTTTTGCTTCTTCATAGGTATAGTTGTGATTGCAGAAGTTCTTACGTAATTTCTTTCCTCATTATTGTCTGTTTGTTTTATAAGTGGACATAATTTGTGGATTGGTCTTTTCAATGTGTTGTTGGAAAGCTTTAACGCCACAACTCGAACAAGTCCATCATTTCCTGGATGCGTTTTTGTAACTTTTCCGAGAGGCCATTTGGTAGGCTGTGTATTTTCATCTTTTACAATGACAATATCTCCTTCTTTTATATTATTCGCTGGAATTTTCCACTTATTCCTTTGTTGAAGTGTATGTAAATACTCATTTTTCTACCGATTCCAAAAATCTCGGTGAATTTTTTGTATTAATTTCCATTTGTTTAACGAGGAAATGTTTACATCCGCACCCGAAGAAGGGATTGATAATATAGGTTTTCCTATTAAAAAATGTCCTGGTGTTAACGCATCTATTCCATTATCATCGTTTATAGCATATAATCAACGCGAATTTAACGAAACTTCTATTTGTGCTAAAACTGTTGACATTTCTTTAAAAGTTAGCTTAGTGTCTCCAATTGCTCTTTTTAAGTGGTACTTCATTCCTTTTATTCCTGCTGCCACATTCCTCCAAAATATGGGCCTGCCGGAGGAGAAAAATGCCAAGATACGAGTATTTGTTCATTCGCTAAAATCGATGATACTTCATTGTTATTTTTTACTGCATGTTTGAATTCCTTATCAATACTTCTGCTGGCTCCAGCAAAATTTGTTCCATCATCGGAGTACACGTGAAGACTCTTTCTCTTCTGGCAAAAAAAGCTTCAGTTGACAAATCGCTTACAGCTTCTAGATGTATTGCTTTTGTTGAAAGACATACAAAAACTGCTACATATCCTTTGAATGATTTTTGCCCACGGCCTTTAGAACATCTCATCTGAAACGGTCCAGCATAGTCAACTCCGGCGTAGGTAAAAGGACTTGATGGTGATACTCTGAATTCTGGTAAATTGACCATCATTTGTTTTGCTGTGAATTGGTTGTATCTTATGCATTTGCAACATTTTCGTATACAACTTTTGATTGCATTTTTCAACCCTACTTATCCTTATTATTGCTTCTGTTAATATGTTTCCACCATGTAAAGTGGAATGGTGAGAATCATTTATTATCAACGAACTCAAATAGGATTTGGAAAGAATTATAGGATTATTTTTGCAATACGGTAATTCTGCGTTTGTTAGTCATCCTCCAACTCTCGTAATACCATTTTTATCTAAAAATGGATTGAGGTTAACGATTTGACTCGTATTGACTATGTGTTTCTCACTTATTAACTTATTTATTTCATCTTTAAATAACTGTTTCTGAGTTTGTCGAATGATTACGTTTCTAGCTGATTGGAGTTTCTCTGCAGATAAGTTTACGGTTTGATAATTTCCTTGTTTTTTCCTAAACCGTAGTATATATGCCATAACCCTTTGTAGTTTCAACCAACTAGAATATCTGCTAATTAAATTATCCATAAATTCGTTCTGATCCTTTGATGTTAACAATATTCTTGCTGAGTCGTTTGTTTTGACTTCTGGCCATTGACTTGCAGATAATTTCAGTCATTTTGGTCCATACCACCAAATGTCTAGATTTGATATTTTCTCCACAGAAATACCTCTTGATGCAACGTCTGCTGAGTTGTCTTTAGAGCTTACATGTTTCCACTTCACTTTAGAAGTAAGCATTTTGATGTCTTCAATTCGATTTCTTATAAATTTGTCTTTATTTTTTGAATTTTTATTCCATAGATTGCTTGACATATGCTAATTGTTTTTATCTCTTTACTGATCAATTTAGCTAACAAGTGTGCTGCGCAGAGTTTTAATTTCGGAATTGTTTTTAGATTTTTTAGTGGGGTTACTTTTGTTTTTGCTGCTAAAAGTTTAACATTGTTACCCATGCATTTGAAATTGAGAGTCCATACAAGTTCCTATCCATCGTGGGATCCGTACGTTTTTTATTAAATACAATTTCTCTAGGAATTGTCTCCATTCCTTCGGTAGATCTTCTGATAGTTTATTATCCCAGCTAGATTGCAGTGTCCAAAGTTTTTGAATGTATAACTTTGCACTTATAATTATGGGAGAAAGCCAGCCCAATGGGTCAAATATTTGAGCAAGCTGTGAAAGAGCGCTCCTTTTAACGGTCTTTTTGCCATTTGTCAAATTAATTCTGAATTCGTCTTGTTTTAGATCCCAATATAGTCCAAGAGTTTTCACTGCTTCATTTTCTTTAATTTGAATTATTTCGTTGTCTTCCTTCGCTTTTATATTTCGTGTTATGCTACTGCAGTTTGAAAGCCATTTTTGAAGATGGTTGCTGATGTCTTCTTGAATAGCTTGACATTGTTTAACTGAAGTGGTTGGAGCTGTTTCTTTGGACATTTATTTGCAATTTCAAATAATGTACGTACTGTACAATAAATCGCCCATCAACAGCTTGTTTGATGGTTTCTTTAAACTGTTTTAAACATGCATCACCTTCTTCGATATTGTTTTCATCTGGTATTTCCTCCAGTTCCCAAAATTGCTCTAAATTGGTAGTCGTGGATGTGTTATCTTACTGAATTTCTTTTGTTTGATGATTCCGGATAAAATCCAACCGAATTTTGTTGCTTGTCCAAGGACTCCGTCACTTTTTTTGACACCGTCTTCAATGATTCGGCTAAAAATAACTCCACCAATTACCATGTCTATTCTATCTGCCTTATTAAACAATGGGTCAGCAAGTGTATAATTTTTCCATTGTTTCATATCATATTTAAATGATTGATCTGGTTGAACAATGGTCAGTGACGATAAAACTACTGCATCTACTTTTTCCACATGTTGGCTTAGGAATCTTGGTTTTATTTGTATCTGAACCTAGAATTTTTCATTCGCCAACCACAAAACCTCCCAGCCCATGGAGTTTTGTTTGGATTTTTGTCCTTGGTGCACTTAATATATGCGCTGCTTTTTCAGATATTGATGTTATTTGAGACCCTTGGTCAATTAGAGCTCTTAGCCATTCGCCATTCGCCGCTTTCGCTTTTATCTCGAGCTGTGGCCAGAATTACTTTTGTTGATGTTGTTTTTGTAGACATTGATGTTTTACTATCCCCAGACTCTGGATGTAGAAGTTCGTTATGATTTTTATTGCAAATTTTGCATTCTGATTTATTATCACAATTTTCGAACCAGTTATAGTTGAGGCATCTGTAGCAAATTTTGTTATCCCTTACATATTTACGCCTATCATCAATGGTTATGCTTTTGAATCTTCTGCATTGCAGTAAAGTGTGACCTATAATTTTACAATAGGAATAAATATGCTTGATTGGCTGCCTTGTATTATTCAAGGTATTATTGACCTTGAACATATGTTGTTTACGATTTTTACTAAGATGCCACTGCCACTGCTTTCAATGTTTGAAAGTGTTGATCCAAAAAATCTCTGACGTCCGATAATTGTTGAATTTCTCTCGTCTTTTTAACTGTTTGCTCATATAATTTTAGTCCTTTGTCTAATTTCAATAAATGGATCAGCTTGCTCAAAGCTTATTCCCAGTGACTCTATAGCGTTAAGACACTCATTTGTGCATTGCCACTATTTATATTTGGTTGATCCATTATTCTATCCCACTGTGTTGTGAACAGAATTCTTTGGTTGTCATACCTTTGCTTTAGCAGACTCCATGCAGCTTCATAATTTCTTGTTGAAATTTGCAGGTGCTGTATTAATCGCGCAGCTTCGCCTTTTAAGCAGAGACGAAGACACAGCATTTT
This sequence comes from Bactrocera neohumeralis, assembly GCF_024586455.1. Taxonomy (NCBI): domain Eukaryota; kingdom Metazoa; phylum Arthropoda; class Insecta; order Diptera; family Tephritidae; genus Bactrocera; species Bactrocera neohumeralis. The sequence goes on from NW_026089623.1 coordinate 23,642,770, forward strand.
TTTTGCGCTCGGCAACTGCTCGTTATTGTATTCCATTTCTAGGAACACTTTATAAAAATTTGCCCATTCTTTAATATCGCCATAGAATATTGGAATTTTTAATTTTCCCAAATCCATATTAGGGCGATAAGAAATTTTAGGCTTTTCTTTTTTTAATTTCCTTTTTAAATTCTGAAGCTCTTCGTAATATTCGTCAAATACATTATTTTTTCGAATATGTCTTTAATTTCTACATTAAAATCTATTTTGCTTTTTAGATATTTTGGATGTCATGAATAAAAAGTCTAAGCCTTTTATTTGATCGTTGTCGATCATCAATTCCATGCTTAGATCTTCCATTTTTGTTCCGAGGTTTTCAATTTTCCTCATGAATATGGAAGTCTTTTGATCTGGCTTAGTGCATCGTATTTGAACTGTTTCAATTTGCTGATCAAATTCGACTAGAGGTTTATTTTAATGCATTGATTGCCTCTTCGATTTTAATCATAGTGTTATTGTATATATTCTTCTTGAAGTAATCTTCTTCTCCTATGCCATCTGCCATTAGGTTTTCGTGGTTGGTATCGAATTCTTTTTGGTACTTTTCAGGAATTCTGAAATAGTGTTGGATGTGTACAACACTTTTTAGGCTAAATCTGCCTGGGCATCCAGAATTTTTTTTCTGTTTATACTCATTTCGAGAATTTTTTCGCAATACTTCTCCTATTTATTGATGAACTGCTTGTTTTTCTCCAAAGAAATCGTTGGAGGAATTTGATTTGGTCGCCTAGTTGACCTTGCTTTGCCTCGACTCACAGCCGCTGAATATCTCTTGGATAGCAGTTAGACCACTGCGTTTAGTCTCTGCAAAAACGGCTTATGCGATCAGTTTTAATGCTGGAATATACACCCGTCTTACAAATATTTTTATTTAATCAATATGCGGGAATATACACCCGTCTTTCAATTATTATTTTTACTTAGTCAATATGTGGGAATATACACCCGTCTTACAATTTATTTACTATACATTAATAACAGGGCTTATTTTATTTGCCTGTATTTTTTATAAGTTAGGCTGGATAGGACCCAATGTTTCAACTCAACAAAGATTTATCATTCCTGACCACTAGTGGGGGGAAATGAAACGTCTTATATCAAGTGAGAAATCTTTCATTCTAGTTTTTATTTGGTATTTTCCTTGCTTATATACCAGCGTTGTCCACGGCCTATGCGCACAATAGCGCACGGACATCAGTTGACGCTAGAATAACCAACACAAGCATAACGTGCACACAGTCACGTCCCAGCAGATTTAAAAGCGAGATCTCCTGAAAGGAGGAATGAAGGAGTCCTCCTATTGACCTCTTTTAGGAGCAGTAAGGGAGATTTTTTAATTTTGTTCTTATATTGTGTTTTTTTTTTATATTTTATTTTAGTGTTGACCTCCTTTCGTCATCCTTTAGGAGCAAAAAAGGAGATTTTATACTTCTATTGTGATTTTTATACTCTCGCAACAATGTTGCTAACGAGAGTATTATAGTTTTGTTCACATAACGGTTGTTTGTAAGTCCTAAAACTAAAAGAGTCAGATATAGGGTTATATATACCAAAGTGATCAGGGTGACGAGTAGAGTCGAAATCCGGATGTCTGTCTGTCCGTCCGTCCGTCTGTCCGTCCGTCCGTGCAAGCTGTAACTTGAGTAAAAATTGAGATATCATGATGAAACTTGGTACACGTATTCCTTGGCTCCATAAGAAGGTTAAGTTCGAAGATGGGCAAAATCGGCCCACTGCCACGCCCACAAAATGGCGGAAACCGAAAACCTATAAAGTGCCATAACTAAGCCATAAATAAAGATATTAAAGTGAAATTTGGCACAAAGGATCGCATTAGGGAGGGGCATATTTGGACGCAATTGTTTTGGAAAAGTGGGCGTGGCCCCGCCCCCTACTAAGTTTTTTGCACATATCTCGGAAACTACTATAGCTATGTCAACCAAACTTTACCGAGTCGTTTTCTTCAGGTATTTCCATATAGAGTTCAAAAATGGAAGAAATCGGATAATAACCACGCCCACCTCCCATACAAAGGTTATGTTGAAAATCACTAAAAGTGCGTTAACCGACTAACAAAAAACGTCAGAAACACTAAATTTTACGGAAGAAGTGGCAGAAGGAAGCTGCACCCAGGCTTTTTTTAAAAATTGAAAATGGACCAAGAACCATATCTCAGGAGCTACTAGACCGATTTCAATGAAATTCGGTATATAATGTTTTCTTAACACCCTGATGACATGTACGAAATATGGCTGAAATCGGTTCACAACCACGCCTTCTTCCAATATAAAGCTATTTTGAATTCCATCTGATGCCTTCTCTGTATAATACGAGTATAAACATTAGGAACCAATGATGATAGCGGAATAAAACTTTACAAAAATACGGTATTTGAAAAATATGTAAATGACGTATTATGAAATCTCGATTATCACTTTACCATGCGAGAGTATAAAATGTTCGGTGACACCCGAACTTAGCCCTTCCTTACTTGTTTTTACTTCATTTTAGTATTGATCTCCTTTTGTCCTCCTTTAGAAGCAATAAAGGAGATTTTTTAATTTTTCGTAGCTTAAAAATCGTACTTTTGATACGAAAATTACAATTTAACGAGAAATAATAACTGTTAATTTTTGTCTTCAAGCAATTGTTCATTTCAACTGTATTTTTTAAAGCGTGTAGACGTAAGTGTTTTATATCTATTGAGTATTAAATATTTTAAATTGATAATTAAATGTACTCTAAAAAGCATTTAAAATGCCTAGTGAATAAAAAATTAAATAATTTATATAAAAAATGCGGAAGTTCTTTAATTTTAAGTGGAGAAAATATCAATGTGTCCACCAATACTTCCCGAAACACCTCCTCCTGGCAGAAAAACATGGAATAATGGAAATAATGGTTAGAGGAAATATCGGCGCAGAACACTATACTCCTGGAGCGGATTATTGACATATTGCAACCGAAGAAGATTGAATTAATGATATTTCATATTAAAAACATGAATGATTTAGCATCTACAGAGTCCTTTAGAAGCAATAAAGGAGATTTTTTAATTTTTCGTAGCTTAAAAATCGTACTTTTGATACGAAAATTACAATTTAACGAGAAATAATAACTGTTAATTTTTGTCTTCAAGCAATTGTTCATTTCAACTGTATTTTTTAAAGCGTGTAGACGTAAGTGTTTTATATCTATTGAGTATTAAATATTTTAAATTGATAATTAAATGTACTCTAAAAGGCATTTAAAATGCCTAGTGAATAAAAAATTAAATAATTTATATAAAAAATGCGGAAGTTCTTTAATTTTAAGTGGAGAAAATATCAATGTGTCCACCAATACTTCCCGAAACACCTCCTCCTGGCAGAAAAACATGGAATAATGGAAATAATGGCTAGAGGAAATATCGGCGCAGAACACTATACTCCTGGAGCGGATTATTGACATATTGCAACCGAAGAAGATTGAATTAATGATATTTCATATTAAAAACATGAATGATTTAGCATCTACAGAGTCCTTGATTTTGAATAAGCCTGAGGCAGAAATTGTGAGTATGATAAAATAGATGTTACTAAACAGTTTGAGTTTATTATAGGTGGCGTATCTGAAGCAAAAATTTTCAAAGAGATCAAAAATTTTGGATGAAGTGATTGCGGAGTCCCTGCTCTTAAAAGTGAATTGGGATGGAGCCAAAAAAAAAGTTGCATTGAAGAATTATGCACTTTTCAATAAATTTCTTTACGGTAATACATAATTTCAATTCATGTCATCTATTTTTTTAACAAGTTTAATTTTTAGAGGCCTTAAAAGATGATTACTCATACCCTGATTTTGAGGCAAAGATCAAAAAGGCGATTCTCAAATGTAAGGCTCAGTTCTACAGGAACACTTATAATATAAAAAAAAATAATAGATTTCATGTACATTCATTTAATTAAAAAACTTTAATAAAAAATAAAATTATAAAAATTTGTTTTTGTTAAAATAATTGCAGGTTGAAAATAATATAGGATTAATCATTGAGATCTGCTGTAGTAGTAATCATAGAGATCTCCTATATCAGTAATCATAGAGATCTCCTTTAGGAGTAATCATAGAGACCTCCTATAGCAGTAATCATAGAGATCTTCATTAGGAGGTTAAAAGGAGTATTCGCGTTCCAATGACATGCAATGTTAAAAGCGAGGATACAATTTTACGTGTATTTACACACGAGTATTAGGAGTAATAGGGAGTATAGGATATCTCCTAAAGGATTAATCCTGGAGGTCCCAAACGATCATCCTAAAATCTGCTGGGGTTGGACAACACTGTTATATACAAATTTTAAAACTATCTTAAACAAGTAAGGAAGGGCTAAGTTCGGGTGTCACCGAACATTTTATACTCTCGCATGGTAAAGTGATAATCGAGATTTCATAATACGTCATTTACATATTTTTCAAATACCGTATTTTTGTAAAGTTTTATTCCGCTATCATCATTGGTTCCTAATGTTTATACTCGTATTATAAAGAGAAGGCATCAGATGGAATTCAAAATAGCTTTATATTGGAAGAAGGCGTGGTTGTGAACCGATTTCACCCATATTTCGTACATGTCATCAGGGTATTAAGAAAATATTATATACCGAATTTCATTGAAATCGGTATAGTAGTTACCGAGATATGGTTTTTGGTCCATAAGTGGGCGGCGCCACGCCCATTTTCAATTTTTAAAAAAGGCCTGGTGCAGCTTCCTTCTGCCATTTCTTCCGTAAAATTTAGTGTTTCTGACGTTTTTTGTTAGTCGGTTAACGCACTTTTAGTGATTTTCAACATAACCTTTGTATGGGAGGTGGGCGTGGTTATTATCCGATTTCTTCCATTTTTAAACTGTATATAGAAATGCCTGAACAAAACGACTTTATAGAGTTTGGTTGACATAGCTATAGTAGTTTCTGAGATATGTATAAAAAACTTAGTAGGGGCGGGGCCACGCCCACTTTTCCAAAAAAATTACTTCCAAATATGCTCCTTCCTAATGCGATCCTTTGTGCCAAATTTCACTTTAATATCTTTATTTATGGCTTAGTTATGACACTTTATAGGTTTTCGGTTTCCGCCATTTTGTGGGCGTGGCAGTGGGCTGATTTTGCCCATCTTCGAACTTAACCTTCTTATGGAGCCAAGGAATACGTGTACCAAGTTTCATCATGATATCTCAATTTTTACTCAAGTTACAGCTTGCACGGACGGACGGACAGACGGACGGACAGACAGACATCCGGATTTCGACTCTACTCGTCGCCCTGATCACTTTGGTATATATAACCCTATATCTGACTCTTTTAGTTTTAGGACTTACAAACAACCGTTATGTGAACAAAACTATAATACTCTCGTTAGCAACATTGTTGCGAGAGTATAATAACTAAATATTCAGCAGTGTCATATAAAAAAGTATATCTGTCCTGCTCTAATATCCCCAATCGACGTCTGATACAGGATTGCATTTTCTCTTTTTAAATAGCTGATGCAGGGTTGCATTTTAAACAGCTGATGCAGGGTTGCATTTTTTGGTTCCTACTTTTAAAATTTCTTGAAATTTCAAACTAAACTTTTTAATTTTCAGAACTTTTATTTTATTTTATTTTTTAGATGTTTACAAAAAATTTATTGAAATTTATGTAAATAAAATATATTTAATTTAAAAAATATTTAATATCTGAAAAAAGATTAAATAAAGAAAAGAGTTTTTAAAACCTGAAAATAAAAGGGTGGAAAAATATTATAAAACACAAATTCCTGTAAATAAAATACAGGTTATTAAAACGTGAAAATAAAAGAGTGGAAAAATATTATAAAAGACAAATACCTGAAATAAAATAAAGATTATTAATACCTAAAAATAAATAATAATTACATTGAAGAAAGATTAATTGTATAAAATGATAATAATATCTGAAAAAAAAGATTAATATTATCTGAAAGAATAAAATATATTAAATACAAATAGAATTTACTGAAAGCCAAGATTAATTAAATAAAAATAGTGATAAAATCTGAAAAGAAAGAATAATTAAATAAAAATCATTATAATGTCTGAAATAAAAGAATAATATTATCTGATTATTTAAAATATAAGGCAAACATTTGTTTTCACATATTATATTGGATTGTGCAGGCCACCTTAAACGCATAAAATACATACTTATGTACATACATATGTAATTATTTTTGCGTATTACGTTGAACTGCGCAATCCAATTTCAAACAACACACACTTTTTCTCACATACTTACATAACAATTTAAATTTGTTGCTTCTGATGATATTGCTGCAGCTGCTAATTCCAATGCTATAAAAACAAATGAAGTAATTATTTGCAAATTATTTAAAAAAAATCATTCACTTACCTTCTTGTTGTACGAGCCTCCTTTACGATAGTACGATCACGAATGACATGCGTCTTTCAATCGTTTTTTTATTACCCCTTTTGGGATTTTCTTTTGTCACTACTGACAATAATGTTTTCTCCTTCGCACTCATTCACATAAATCAAGAGATGAAAGAAACTTTTTTTCATCGCATTTAGGTAAACAAAAAATAACCCGAAAATGTGCGTTGGTGTTAGTGTATAGAGAAAAAATGTGTAGTTGTATTGGAATATTTGTCTCAAGTGGGTAGCCGTGGTTGGCAGGGTATGCTTATCTACATACATACAAGTTAAGTTCTTCTTTATTGAATTTCTAAAAGAAACTGATACATAGAATCTTAAAAATACCCTAAGCTAGGGCTATGTTCGTAAATGCATCATGACGCGCATCATGACGATTGCATAATAAACAGAACGTTCAGAAATGCAATACTGCAACACTGCAATAATCAAGCGTTCAAAAAAGCAACACTTCTATCAACTGTCATACATAATATCTATCAAAAAATTGTTTACTGCATTTAACTACGATGTCTGACGAAAAGTAAGTGCAAAACTGTTTTATTTTAATTTTTGTATTGGAATTTAGTTAAATTATGTTAATAATAATTGTATAAATTGTTATTTTTAAATTTTTAGTGAAAATCTCAGTAATGCGGAGACGCAGTTATTGCTGAGAGTACGGTTGAATATGTCCTCGGAAACGACTTTATTGTTTAATAAATGATTTGTTTTTAGGTATTTTTCTTTTTAAAGACATTTGTACCTACAAATTTTTCTTTTTGACTTCAATACCCTTCTTTTTCTTAAATTTAAAGAAAATCTATCATTTCTTTGCTCACAAATTTCGTCTAGTGTTAGATTCAGCAAAATTTCCATTTTAGTACTATACGCGTTCAAAAATGCAAACAAATGTATCTGCAAATTGTCAAAAATTGTATAAGAAGTATCAAACGTCAAACTTGCAGTGTTGCTACTGTTGCTTATGCTGCAAGTCATGATGCATTTACGAACATAGCCTAGCTGTGGTTCAACGGCAGCGGCGTCGGCAGAGTTTAACGGATGTTAAATGGTCAGCAGAATTGAAGTTGATTATTGTTGTTGATATTATTATTTATTGATCAGCAATAATGTCGACCACTTTTGGGAGTTGCAGCGGATGTTTGTTTATGTTATTCAACTTTAACAACAACATTGTTGCAATGATTGTTGTTATGTTGAAATAAATATTTGTTGTGTCAACTTTTAAGTTATTGAACTTTAACAATTACATTGTAGCAATGAATATTGTTGAAATAAATATTTGTTGTATTAACTCTCCCTCCTCAAATTCCTACTTGTCCTCAAGTAGCTTTAAAAGTATGGTATGTTATTAAATTGTGGTTGGACTGATCTAGGAAAATTGTTCGTTTCACTCATGATTTCTGTCGGAACTTTTCCAATTTGTAGGATTAGGTTTTCCTTTGGCTTTATACAAAATTTTTGTATTACAACTATTGCTATAATAATGGCCAATAGAAAAATTATAGCTATTCGGTTCGAGGAGGAATCTGTATTTATTTGGTCTAATTGTTTCCTATTTTTTATGTTGAGTACGTGTAAGAATTCCAATGATAATATTTGAATACGCTCCACTTCTATTGGGGTCATTTGGATGAGTGGTGCTCCGGGTTTCAAAATAGTTTTCTCCTTGTTGCTGAATTCTGTATTATTTATGGTTATGTTCTCATTCCAATAGTGTACGAGATATGTTCCTTTCAGATGATGGGTTATTCTGTATTAGACTGCCGTTAAAGTTGTTAAGTAGGATTAAGCTGTTGTCAATCGATTTCCGGGATATGGTCTGCATTACTGAAATCACACAGCGATTCTTTGCCCTCAACTAATTTAGAAATACATTTGGATTCTCTTAAGTTAATGGTTGTATCTTTTTTACAAATGTTTATATTGTTGAATATTTTACAGTTTTTAGGTACTTTTAACATAGAATTTTCGGACAAAAATATTTCATCTGTTTCTAAGTGAACTATTAGTTTATTTCTTACAACTGGTTTTATTAATAGATTTTGATAATTGGTTGCTTCTAATTCTGGGATTTTTACAATGTAAACAATAGCTGTTTTATTATGTAAGACTGATACTTCAGCGAACTCTAACATTTCTTCGACTGATAGAGTTGTTATATTATTTTTTTGAAATATTTTGTGGACTTCTTGTAATTCTATTTCGTTTAAAAGTATTTATTATATTTTGTTTTGCCCATTGAGTTGCATATTTGACATTTATTATTTCTTCTTTTATTAGTCTTACTTGATTTTGGAAACTTATTGCTATTTCATTATTAAAAAAATTATCTTTCTTTATTGCATTTTTTAACATATTTGAAATTGTAGTTAAGTCATTAATTCTATTCTGTAGTTGTTTATTTATAATGATCTGGTTGTTATTGTTTGTATTAAGGCTATTTAGATTATTTTGTATTATTAATAGATCATCATGATCTGGATTTCCTGCAACATATTTCCAGGCTGATCCGATCCAATTTATTGACCTAGTTTGGCGGTCTTGCAAGGTGAGTGTATTTAATGCAGTGAGTGATTGTACTAATTCGTGAGTTAGAGTATGAAAGAGATAACTTGTTTTAAGATCTTTAATGGTATGTTCACGAATTTTTAGAAGTTCAATTTCTATTTGCTGAAGATCTATTAAGTGGATTAATTTTATGGATGACGTTTGTAGCTTCCCTATTCCTTTATAGATAGTAATGGTATGTATGTGCGTCTGTATAGTTCGTAATGTTGAGATTTGCCTTTGCCATTGGCAACCACAATAAGAGTAAAATTATCCTGGAACAGTGAATTATAAAAGGTTAGAAATATTTTTTGTTTTTGCTGTAATAATTGTTGTGTGTTTTTACAATTTCCTTTTTATATCGTGGTGAAAGTTTAGATCCTAATCTGCTATTTTGCTTAACAAATATTGTCTGCCCTGGTGTCTAAGTTTTAATTTTTTTATGGTTCTTGTTATGGATTTCTACCTTCATTTGAGTAAATCTGATTTTAAAGGATCTTAAATTTTCTGTATATAGTCTTTGAATCTGTCCCATTATGTCTTCTGCCTTGTAGATTCCATTTGTTTCTGAAGGGTTTAAGTACTTTCTCAATATTTTCATTAGATCATCATCAGAAAATGTTGGTTGAAAAACAGTGTGTCTATGGAATGTAGGGAATGGAATGGTAAACTTGTAGTCAGGAGGATGTTCTTTGTAAATAAAGATTTGGTTTTTAAAAGCGTTTATCGGTACCTCAATGCTGGGAATAAGATTATGAGAAGAGCTTTGAGCACTGTGTTGGGTTTCTGTTATTGTTCTATTCCACCTTTTTTCCAATTACAATTATATGTAAGTGGTTCGTGATCTGTACTTGTGCGTATTTCGGCTTCAACGTTAGTGGTATAGGTCAGTTTGTCATCGGGTTTTGGAAACAAATTTGGACATTTTTTAAACAAATGATTTAATTCTTTTCGTTGATAATTTGCGAGATGATCTAATTTGGGTATAATTGCATTTACTGATTCAAAATTTTTCTCTTTTATGGGAATACTCATGCCGTTTCTAAGGAACAATTTACCTCTTTCGGTGTCAATAATTGCACCAAGTTCCTTCAAACTGTCATTTCCTAATATTCCGTCAAATGTTCTGAGTGTGGGTAATAAAAAGAATTTAACTATTGATTTTGGATCATTAAACAAATTAGCCATTTTGTAATGGGTTATTTTTATTTTACCTCCTACGGATACTGCATTAAATGGGGTTTCATTCTGTAGTGGATTCTGAACAAATTTTGGCTGAATATAATTTCTATTGGATCCGGTATCAATCAGTATTTTAAGCATTTGTCCGCTACTCACCTTACATTCGAAATATGGAAGTGAGGAGTCAGTTATTTCTAAAAAATTAATATAAATAGAATCGGTTTGCTGTTCTTGGTCACTATTTTCAATAACTTCGGTATAGTCGCTAAGTGTTTCATCGTAATCTGTTTGTTCTTCTTGTTCTGAGATAGTTTCTTCATCTTCGCTAAGGATAATAATATCGTCAATGTCTAAAAAATTCAGATAAGTAGAATCGGATTGCTGTTCTTGGTCACAATTTTCAATAACTTCGGTATATTTACTTAGTGTTTCATCGAAATTTGTCTGTTCTTCTTGTTCTGAGATAGTTTGCTGATAATCAGCCATAGTTGGTACTGATTCTTCTGTACCTGTTTCTTGATAAGTGTCTGTCTGAATATTAAAATTCCTTTGTCGTTTGGCTATCTCGACAGTGGGCATGGGTGGTCTTTTACCTAAATCAAATTGTGGTCGGTTCATGTAGTTAATCTGCTTAGTTTGGATACTTCTGTCAATGTCCATCGGTTCTGGTCGTGGTTGTGGTTTGGCAACCATAGGACGAGGTGGTTGGTATAATGGTCGTTGTATGTTATGGTTCTGTGCAAATTGGTTACCTATATTAGTAAAATATGGCCTTTGTTGTGGTTGTTCGAAAAAATTATTTAATTGTCTGGGATTCATAGTTGGGTTTTGCGGTGTGTTAATTCTAGGTGGAAGAAATGGTCTTGCTTGAAAATATGAAAAATGAGGTGTCGGAACTTGGCGTGGTACTAACGTTGGTCTATTGGGTTGATTTCTAAATATGTTTTGTTGTCCTCTATTTGACGCATGATTGGTACGGTATGCTTGATTTTCCAGTTTCAAACATAAATGCAATGCAGTTGGTAAATCAGTAGGCTCCTTCATGCCGAGAAGACGTGAAAGGTCTCCACATAATCCGCGAATAAAGGTATCAAGAGCCTTATCCCTGTACAACTTGGTCATTAATTGTTCCGATTCTCTGCCTAATTCCATACACCCTATCTTATTAAGGATCAACGATAAATGTTTATAGACGGCCTGATGGAATTCCTCAACAGACTGGTTAGCACCTTGTGCTATGGTGGTCATTTGGTACTCTAATGTACCCAAGTCCCTTTTATCTGCATAATGTAGCGTAAGGCATTTGGAGATGGCACTCCAATTTAAAGGTACGCAATTTAAAGGTTTGCGAATGGTATGCAAAATACCAAAGTATTTTGGCGTACCAACTGTGTGTTCGTAAGTTCTTAAAATTCTGTCTACACTTTTTTTCCATGAGCCAAACTCGGCTGGGTCACCGGAAAATTCTCTTAGACTTTTTACTATGTCTGGCACTTTGTCTAGTTCTCCTAAATTACCTAGGTGCTCTTGGTCAATTCCTTGACTCTCTACATTGGTAAAATCAAATGTTTGATTTTGAGTTTGTTGTAATAAAATCAGTAATTGTTCATATAACACTTGCCGAATGGCATTTGTTAAGTCGCTAGGTTGGGTCATATTTCTATTGTTTTGAAATGTCGCTTGTCTTTGTAACTGCCTTTGTCGTTGGTGAGGATTTTCTTCAATATCAATTAATGGGGGTCTAACTAAATTATTTGGATTAGCCATCCGTTTTATCAAAATTAAATTTTGTATTATTAACTTAATTGGAGTATTTTACTACCATAAGTTTTTCTTGATTCGCCTTAATCAATCAATATCATTATTTTAATTTATTATTATTGTTTTTGAAAACCAGTAGCTGGTTTTACCCTTTTATCCTGGAGGGTCCTTTGGGTAGGAATCGCAGAATTGGGTTAAATTATACTACTTTTGCGTACAAAACTTCGTAAGTTAATTGTTTGCAAAAGTAGGAGTAATTATTTTATTATCGCTTTACGCCTTTTTTAGAAATATGTTATTTATAATTTGAATTCCTTCCAAATTCCAATTAGATATTTTTTTTTTTTAATAATTTCCACTTTGCTTAATTATAGACTTTAAAAACTTCCACATAATATTCACTTTATAATTTTTCAATATCTTCCACTTTACTTAATTATATACTTTAATTTTTATAGAGAATTTCAAAATTTTCAGATAATATTCACTTTAAAATTTTAATTTCTGATTTAATATAATAATAAGATTTTAAAAATGTTAAATTTTCACACTTAATTTTTACTTAAATCTAACTTACATTGCTATTTTTTTGGTGTGGCTGCCCTTCCTGGTAGTCCGGATCTCTCCCGTTTGGTTTTCTTGTCCCTACTAGGGATCCTGCAACGTACTCTTGAATAGAAGGTGTCCTGCGGGCTTGCCTTACAAGACTTGTAGTCCACCGATGTTGTCCAACAAGGTCTACTTTTAAGTTTTTATCCTTGTTGGTCCCTGCTCGGGCGCCAGTTAAGTTCTTCTTTATAGAATTTCTAAAAGAAACTGATACATAGAATCTTAAAAATACCCTAAGCTAGCTGTGGTTCAACGGCAGCGGCGTCGGCAGAGTTTAACGGATGTTAAATGGTCAGCAGAATTGAAGTTGATTATTGTTGTTGATATTATTATTTATTGATCAGCAAATATGTCGACCACTTTTGGGAGTTGCAGCGGTTGTTTGTTTATGTTATTCAACTTTAACAACAACATTGTTGCAATGATTGTTGTTATGTTGAAATAAATATTTGTTGTGTCAACTTTAAGTTATTGAACTTTAACAATTACATTGTAGCAATGAATATTGTTGAAATAAATATTTGTTGTATTAACTTACATACATATGTATGCATGTTTGAAAATATATATTTATTTTTAATTGTATTTCGGCTTTGCTGATAAGTATGCATGTTCAATGATATTTGAACACAGAACGTCCCATGCTGTTCCTAATTTATTTGTAAGTACAAATAAATATACAATTTATTTATAAACTTATTTAAAAATTACTCAAGTTTAAGGACAAATTTACAAATATATATATATCAAGGCCCAACCAACCAAAACCTCCGATTCCGATGGAAGTTGATCCGTCAATACACTCCCACAAAGTAAACTACATAGACAGACCAAACTATTTTGCTGTAGCAAGATCACAATATACTTCAAACATACCAAAAAACAACAAAGACTATTTCATAATGAACCAGAAGATGAACAGATTCACCAAGAACAATACGGTGAAGAAATAAATTTTATGATGAATGCCTATGCAGCCTTTCTTACATAGAGTACTACACTAAAAATTAAATTAATTGATACTGGGGCTAACAAAAAAGAATTAGGAGCTATAACTGACAGAACAAATAATAATGGGTTGTTAAAAAAGTCCTGCGGTATTTTAATTGATTTTTTTTTTTATTGAAATTGAAATGAATTTTTGATGACTGATGCCCAGCTCTTGACCGATGCTACGGCTGCTACTATGCCGGTCTCTTTCGACCAATTCAGCGATTTTATCGCAATTTTCGACGACAGGCCTTCCGGAGCGTGGCGCATCCTCGACCACCTCTACACCAGAACGAAAACGTTGAAACCATCGTTGGGCGGTGGAAATGGAAACTGTATCGGGTCCATAAACTGCACAAATTTTATTGGCGGCTTGAGATGCATTTTTGCCTTTATCGTAGTAGTACTGTAAAATATGCCGTATTTTCTCTTTATTTTGCTCCATGTTTGCGACGCTATAACTTACAATTACATAATGCAGAAATGAAACTGCAAGAAAAAATTGTTAAACAAGTAAATAATATCCAAACTACTTACCTAGAGAAGAGGTGGAAAAACAAATAGATGAAATGTTAAGAGATGGAATTACTAGGCCTTCGAAAAGCCCTTATAATTCTGGATATGGATAGTGCCAAAAAAAGTATGGAGTGGTTATAGATATTAAACGTCTAAATGCGGTAACTATTCCAGATGCATACCTATCATATTCCGGATATAAATAACACTTTGGCAAGTTTAGGCAAGTGTAAGTACTTTACCTCACTCGATTTAACATCTGGATTTCACCAGATCAAGATCAAAGATAACGATATAAAGAAAACAGATTTTTCAACTGCTAATGGTAAATATGAATTCACCATGCTGCCTTTGCAATTTTTGGGTTATGTTGTTACACAGGATGGGATCCTGCCCGATCCTGAAAAAAACTCTTCTATGAAAAGGATATTGCCGCCTAAAAACCAGAAAGAACTAAAAAGCTTTCTAGGATTAACCTCCTATTACAGGAAATTTATTAAGGATTTCGCAAAAATTGCTTTGCTGACAAATCAAACGAAAGGTCTTTACGTTCAAGCAAAAGCAAATCAAACAAAAAAGGTGAATATTTCACTAGATTACGAATGTTTAAAATCATTTAATGATTTAAAGGAACTACTTATGTCTTCAGAAATTCCTACATTTCCCGACTTCACAAAAGCTTTCATTTTAACAACAGGCGCTTCCAATTTAGCCATTGTAGCTGTTCTTTTACAAGGAGAAATTGGCAAAGATAAACCAATTACTTATATCTCAAGATCTCTTAACAAAACAGAGGAGAATATTACTATCGAAAAGGAGATGCTTGCTATCATATGGGCACTTCATAAACTTAGGACTTATTTATACGGAGCAAAGGAAATAAAAGCACATTCGCCTTGAGTAATAGTAATAACAGTGCAAAATTTAAGCGTTGGAAGACTACAATAGAAGAGTATAATTATAAATCAGTATACAAACCCGGTAAAACTAACTATGTTGCCGATGCTTTATCCCGGCTACCGACAGATATTAAAGTCCTATCATCTTCTAATGATAATTCCCAACATAGCGCTGATGAAGACAGCACTGATTTAATTCCTCATTATCCAAATTATCATAGACACATCTTAATAAAGAAGCTGTAAAAAGAAAGAATTAGAATTACCCAAAGAATTGTAAGAGATGTTTCTAGTGATGAAGATAGGTTTCAGATAATCAAAGAAGAACACAAATGAGCGCATCGGAATGAGAGAGAAAACAAGGAACAAATATTGGAAAAATATTATTTGTGAAATTTTTTAGGATAAACAAGAAAAAACGTTAACTTTGGTTGCACCGAAGCTAATATACCCTTCATAAGTGCATTTCTTTTAGTAACTATGTTTTCAGTTCGACTACAGCTCTCAGGCGAGTAAGTTCGTTAATCAATCGTCTAAGCGTAAACTTGAAATAAGTGATAAAAGTTGAATTAAGTGATTAATACTCTCATCGCGCACTGGTGTAAAACCTAGCCTAAGCAATGAACGACCCACCCGACGTGGAAGGGATTCCGCCGCTCCTCACCCAACCACATCAAAAAATTACGGAATTAAAGTCTCCTGGACCTAAATTTTTAGTAATGAAAAGAATAAATAGTGACGAAACCTTAACAAAAGTGTCCCCATATCCTCATAAAAACAAAGAACCATACACAAGCTCAGAAACTCGAAAAACTAAAAAATGTATCCCCTTACATACAAGTAAAAATAATAATGCACTCTAATCTGAATTTCACCAAAGGTGTTGTCTACTGCAACGACCTTCGTGGAATACCCGAAAACGAAATCTTAGATGAACTTAAAGATCAAAGCGTAAGTGAAGTGCGAAAAATTATGCGTAAAGAAAAGAATAAGGACTCAACACTTGTGGAAACCGGTTTAATAATTATTACCTTTTCAACGCTCTCACTACCTGACACAATCTCTATCGATTACGAAAAAGTACGCATCCGACCTCACATACCCCAGCCTCTACGATGCAAAAATTGTCACCGCTACGTACACCTGACGAAATACTGCAAAAACCAAAAGCTATGCTTAAATTGCTCGCAAACGTTTCATACATCACCAGACTCTGTTGAAAAGTCCCACTACCCGTCCGCCTGCCATAACTGCAGAGAAAACAACACCAGCTACGCCGACCACTCACCTTACTTTAGAAGCTGCCCTACATTCATTAAACAAAAGGAAGTTCAGACTATTAAAATACTTCAAAAGGTGGACCACAAAACTGCCCACACTACATACAAATAACAACATCATCAGTATAGTACATTTGCCAGTACTCTACGAACACCAACAGTGTACAGCACAAGCGACGAGGTCTTAGTAGCAATTCCCACGACAACCAACAGTTCTCAAAACAAACAGTCCCACAACAACACCAACTCCAACTCCTCTCTACCTACTCAACGCTCTTCGACGCAACCCACCTATGCTCCAACAATGGCTCGCAGCAAGATCAGCAAACCTCACACATACAAAGCAATGCACCAGCCAAGGAAACGACAACACTAATACGTCTGTAGTTCGCCCTTCAACAACAAATAAACAGTACGAATCTACACAACTGACAGAAACGAATATCAAAATATTCCCAAAAGCAACATCAAATCGCACGATCAAACAACTAAAAGCTAAATCTAAGGAACAAATAGGCAAAAACAAACTAAAAATGGTCAATCACAAACAAGAAGACAACAACTTCAACATGATAGTGATGACTTTGACAGTCTCACTATGGGAGAGTAAATGGCCTTACAACAACATATTTCTTCTTTTTTCTTTTTCTATATATTATCGTACTACTAATTATCTTACCACCTGAATATTTATTACATTCATTTAAGTATTTAATACAATACACTAACATTTCACTTACTATACTCCAATAGAATATAAAAGGATACACAAATAACTACATCGACTTACAACTATTGTTAAAATCACATACTCCGAAAATAGTTTCTCTCCAAGAAACACACATACAAAACGACCAAAATTTACCTATACCTATCAACTACCATTTATATACCTCCGGCTACACACGAAACGCGTTCGGTGGCTCCGAACTACTTATCCACAACTCTTTGCAACATAAACATATCAACTCTACAGTAAATAACTTTGACGTTACGAACGTTATCATCCAATCTAAGATGAAATTCATAATCAGCTCCACGTACATTCCACCCAATACACCACTAACTTATAATACTTAGAAAACATAGTTCCACAATCCAGATTACCTGTACTAATTACGGGTGACCCCAATGCCCATCACACTAGTTGGGGTGCCAAAAACAATAATAAAAATGGAAAACGAAATCCATATTCATAACACCCTACCCACTACTCCACCCACCACACATTCACACACATTTACCTATCAATCGCATCCCCAATCATCGCTATTCAAAGCCATTGGAAAACGGAGTCGCAGCTCTTCGGCAGTGACCATTTCCCTATAATAATTACTCTCTTCCCTGACAATAACACTGAAATAGTCCCAAACCGTCCCAAATTCAATCTAAATAAAGCAAACTGGACTCAGTTTCCCCTTCTAGCAAGCCATTTTAGCAACAATAGACCGATTAGCACAAATATCAACAACGAAACTGCAAACATCCAGAGGATCTTACTACAAGCTGCCAATGAATTCATACCCCAAACACCAAGCAAAAGAAAATATACAGTCCCGTGGTGGAACAACACACTACAAGAACTAAAAATATTAAAAAATCACCATTGAAATAAATTAAAAAGAAACATCTCGAACGACAATATCATTCAATATAAAAAGGCTGAAGCAAAATTCAGGCGAAACATAAAGCTAGCAAAAGCAGAGTCTATTAGTCAATTCACTTCAAATATTAATCCGCACACAAAACCAGGAAAAGTATAGGCAACCATTCGCTCCTTATGGGGACTAAAACCCAGATCGTCAATTCATTGTCTCGATACCCAACTCTTAAATGGAAATACGACTACAGAAAAAGCGGAAATTGCGAATATAACTGTATATATTATTTTGACAATTTTGGTCGAAAGAAGCACAAAACCGTAACTTCTCGTCAACATTTCGGCAATATAAACAAGACACCATCAAAGGGACATCCACCCTAATACCCAGCAAATCTGCTTCCTTTATCGAAGAAAAAATCAGCTATTTGGAGTTAGATATTGCACTAAATAGACTCAAAGGCAAAACACCCGGTCTGGACCGTATATCTTACCAAATGTTACAACTCCTACCAAAAACCGCAAAACACAGACTCCTTGATCTGTTCAACAATATATTCAATCAATACTTACCGCAGATATACAAAAATAGTAGGTACGGTAATCCCCATACTAAAACCAGATCTCGATAAAACCTTAATTAAATCGTACCGACCTATTTCTCTCAATCCATGCTGCTCAAAAGTACTAGACAAGATCATCGCCAATAGATTACGGTTGTTTGTCACCACAGACAAACTCATACATAGTCATCAGATGGGGTAGAGAAAGGGAAAATCAGTGTCTGATTTCCTAGTATATCTAGACTATAAAATCACTCAATCCCTATCGGCCAAAAAACACCTATGAATCGTCTCTCTAGACTTCTCCAAAGCCTTTGAAAGTGGGATTACACTCTATTTTGGACCAACTTAGACTCTAGAATATCGGCCCAAAAATTTTCCGATACATAAAGAATTATCTGACCAACATAACTATCAAAATAAAAATAAATTCACATTATTCTCAACAATATCTCCTACAGAATGGTATCCCACAGGAATCACCATTATCCGTTATACTCTTCCTCATTGCTTACTATAAGCTTAGTAATATCATTCCCCTTCACAAGGAATTAATTAATTAAAAAAATGAACAGATCAAAAAACACTCCGATTGATCTCAGCAACCTACATAACGACATTACCAACTGGTCCCAATATTCAAGGACCCAACTATCACTACAAAAATGCAAACACATCCACATATGTAAAAAGCACAACTGCCAGGTTAACACCCTCTGCAACAACATCAACATAAGCTCTGTTAACAACCTAAAAATACTCGGACTTAGTAGATTTAATAATAGATACAAATGGAATAGTCACATCGACTACCTAGTATCCGCACTTAAAAAACGACTCGACATCATAAAATGCCTCGCAAGTACAAAATACAATTGCAACACAGTGTCATTACTATTAGCAGTAAAAGCGTTGGTTATATCAAAAATCAACTACGGCATATACCTATACGCATATGCGCCAAAATCGACTACCCCCCAATCATATCCCTTAACTCCGAGGCCAATATCCTACCGTTGAGCTCCAATAGAGATTTTAGTACAGCTAAACTAATAAAATCGGTCATAATCAACGATTACTCCCCCCTTCCCATGCTCCTATCCAAAATTCCTCAAAAAATAATTAATAAAACTCCATCCTGCCTAAGTAGGATAACAAACTTAGCAAAACAATTCGACATCCCATTAAATTTTAAACCTTACAAAAACTCCAAAACTCCGCACTGGAAACTGGATCACTCAACAATAAACACAAATCTAGCCCATTTCAAAAAAAAACGTTACTCCTCCACTAGTATTTAGAAAGCAATTTTATTCAACTGTCGAAAAACTCCGTAATTTCAAATTCCTATACACGGACGGTTCCAAAATCAACACCAAAGTTAGCTACAGCATAATTCAAAACAAAAAAATTATAAAAATCGCACACCTACCCATCTAAAGCTCAAATTTCTCTGCCGAACTAATAGCCATTCACGAAGCTATCAAATACACCACAAAGTTACCAGGCAAATTCGAAATTTGCACTGACTCCCTCTCTTCTATTGACTCAATAAAAAACCTAAACAACCAAGAATTCTACTCCAACTCAATTCGTAGGTCTCTACTAGAGAAACCAAATAAGCTAAAATTAATTTGGATCCCAGGTCACGTACAGATACTCGGCAACGAATGTGCCGACATAGCAGCTAAAAATGCTTTAAACGCACCACTCACAATTACACCCAATGTAGTCTTCTCGGACATAAAATGCTTTTTAATATCACACTTCCTCCAAAAACACCAAAATGATAACAACAATCATTCACAATGGTACTCAAACATGTCACAAAACTCCAGGACAATCAACGACTACTTAAAAATCAGTACAACCTCTCTGATTTTTGTAATATATGTATATGTGTGTATTTTTGTAATATATGTATATGTGAACTGGTCTACGAAAAGGGAGCTTACGTGCGAAAACTAGATTTCTGGGAAAAGCTGTTAAAAATAATCGTCAGTTTCTCGTTATCTCATTAATTGTTCTCGTTTTTTTTGACACCTAAGCCCCCTTTCCGTAGACCAGGTCTCATATAATGAAATATGAACATACTATTATTTCGCAGCATACTATGTATATAATTAACATCAATCACTCTTACCACTTAAACTAACATTCTTAACTTCACCTAAATTACTATTTGCACTACTGTATCTACCTACATTCATATTAGCTTAAGGCCTCAGATGCCACAGCTTCTACTTTATATATTGTTCTGTAATTTAGTTTTAGTTTCAATATTCTTGTAAATAAATAAATAAATAAACTATGAATACATAAAACTTATATAAAAACTGACTTCTTAGGTTGTTACCATGCTTAACGGCAGCTACAGTGGAATTATACGAATATAAGAGCCCATTAGTCACAATAAAACATGGAACTGTGAAAATTTCGAACGGGTACTACAAAATTTTACACAACATCGACTTAGAAGATTACGAACGGATTCTCAATGACATTAGACCTATTGGTCGCTATCATATCAAGAAAACAAGTCCTCCATTTCCACAACTGGAGTACCACATCACAAAAATTGAAAACCTTCTAGACCACCTAAGGACAAGAAACGAGAAAATTAAAAAACGATCAATTAACAACAAACATTATTTAATAAAATAGATTTAATAAAATATGAAATTCCTAACATAGTTCATTCGCATTTATTAAATACAGCAGACATCTCTATTATATATGAGTTGGCAACATTGAGATATGCAGAGTCGTCAATGATAATGAAGAACTTACTTCTTTTATACGTCATATTATTACCAAAAACCGAGGATACTCTATATAACAATATTCTTATCTGGTCAACAATAAAAAGCAACAAACAAATCTTTCTTCGAATAACCTGTTGATTTCATAAGAAGAGAAATTCGGCATTCAAGCAAAGTGCTTGATGATCGATGATATAACAATATGCAAAACAAACCAATTACAACTTCTAAATGAAAATCATTGTATTTCACAAACTCTCATAGGAACCAAAGCAGAACGCGATTATCAAGTTCAAAATAACCTTATAACACAATTACTCGCAGAAGGAACACTATGTATATCTAATTTGAAAGAAAACTTAACGTTTAACAATGTAAAACAAATACTGAATGGCACCTTTATTGGACATTTTTTTTTTAATTTTTTGCTATATCTTTTTATTTATTGAATCTCCTTTTTGTTTTAAAAGCCTAACGATAAGTTATAAAATCTTAAATCTATTTAAAAATTAGGTAAGCTCAAACAAGTGGTTGAGCTGTTTTGGTGATACGTTGCTCCTTAGTTCGCAGCCATATCTCTTCTTTTAAGGCGTGTTTGATCGCAGGAATGTACTACAGCATTAACCAAAGGGTTTGGGAGATCTCGGAGTTTAGATATATATTTAATTCTGCTGTCTTCTACTTCTTTCTTTACCATAGAAATACCAAGGTCTTTATGGATATTTTCATTTCGCATATACCATGGTGAACACGTGATTGTTCTAAGCATTTTTGATTGGAACCTTTGTATTACAGGTATCCCTCGAAGAGCACGGTACTTGAGTTGCACGAAATCTCGAATAGCACGGTTATAAATTGCGACAACCCTCGAATAACACGGAGTTCGAATTATACGAAGTCGCGAAAATTCCTGTTAAAAATTGAGTATAATTTTCCTTCGAACGACTGTTTGTAGTATGACGCAATAATGCATTTGAATCAGTGGTTGAACATATGTAATTTAAAAATTATTGCGTTTATAAAATTTTACCTTTTAAATTTTTAAGTTTCACTTTTCTAAATTGAATGAATTTTTTGTTATTTTTGTATAACTGAAGTTTTATAACTAAAAATAAAAAAAAAAATTTGTTCTTACCAAATGTACAAATATGTATGGATCTCGAGTTTCGAGTTGCACGGTTTTAAATAGCACGGAACGGTATCTCCAAAATTGTATGATTTATTAGTATCAAATAACACGATTTCGATTAACACGGAACCAATTAAAGGTATTATTCGAGGGATACCTGTATATCAATAATAGGTGCACAGGTCGTACCCCACAGTTGAATGCCATACATCCCAATCGGCTTTATCACCGCATTATATAAAAGTACTTTGTTGTCTAGGCTAAGTTTGGATTTTTTATTTAAAAGCCAATTTAAATTTGCAGCTCTCATCTTCATGCAAGTTATTTTCCTAGATGTATGTTTTCTCCACGTAAGTCTTCTATCAAGGTGATTACCAAGATACGTTACTTCATTCGCTTGGGGTACTAAAATATTGTTAATTTTTTACTGCCGGACACATTTTTGGTCTATGCGAAAACGTAACATGCTTACATTTTTGTTCATTCACATTCATACGCCAGTTGGCTAGCCATTCTTCGACAGACCTTAAGTGATCGGCTAATATTTTTGATGCTATTATGCGGCATTTGTTACGGGTCACTAAAGCTGTGTCATCCGCAAAAGTTGATGTCAATACATAATTATCTATTAGAAGATCTGCTGTATATATGATGTATGTATATAGCTGGGCCTAAAACACTGCCCTGTGGTACACCAGCCCTTATATGTCGTTCATCAGATATGAAATCTCCCGCTTTTACCATAAATTGCCTATTTTTTGAATAAGACTTTTTAATCTTATATAAAAGGTCTTCATGCTTATCAAGCACCTGAGCCACGTCCAGAAATATATAGCTGAACAAGTACTCTCTGTGCTCAAATGCTTTTCTCATTTCCCTAGTAAATCTATTTACTTGCTCAATCGTGCTATGCTTTTTATGGGACCTGAATTGGTGCGTTGGTATTATATTATTTTCGTGGAGGAAAGGAGTCATCTTTAATAGTAACACTTTTTCAAATATTTTTTAAATACAGGGTAGAAGACTGAATGGTCTGTATGAAGACGGCTGTGTTACGTCCTTTCCAGGTTTATCTATCAGCATAATTTGCGACTTTTTCCATAAATTAGGATAGTATCCGAGATTAATAATCGCATTGAAGGGCAAAGAGAGCACTTCTTCAGCAATATTTGGTAACTCAATTAGCATTTTTGGGGTAATATTATCATGTTCTGGTGACTTTTTTGGGTTAAGTTCTTTTATTATTCTAATAATTTCAGAAGGTGAAATCTTAAAAGACTCAAGAAACTCGTTAACTGTGTTGGGTAAGCTGGACAGGTCAAAGTTGTTCTTTGGGCAATTAGGTTGAAATACCTTCTCTAAGTGATTTGCAAAACAATTAGCCTTTTCCTCGCACTTCGAGCCCAATTTCCACCCATGTCTCGTATAGGCATGTTGGAGTCAGTTGGTGGCTTCATGGACTTTAGGGCTTTCCAAAGGGAATTTTGCTTGCTTGAATTTAGACACAGCTTCTTTATACGAGTATGCATTTTAGTGTTGAACAGCTGATTTTAATTAAAGCTAAGTGGAAGGGGAGCGATTTATCTGCCATTCTCGTCTTGCACGTCTTTTTTCATTTACAAGCTTTTCTATTTCTCTATTAGAGGTTTTTCTGAAATCAAGCCGCTTATAGCTTTTGTTTGGTGTTGCTAAGACAGCTGCGCTAGTTATTATATCATTAAGTTATCTTATACTTTCGTCAATATCTCTTTCTATATTTATTTTGTGCTCAATATTAATGCGGCTACTCACGTATTTTTTATATTTTAGCCAATTCGTTTTATAAGATGTTAGACCCACTTTTGGATCAACGAAAAAAGGTTGTCCTCATATCTTTATTAGTACAGGAGAGTGATCAGAAGATAAATGTGCATGTATCAACTGTTATGTATATGTATATTATGTATGCTATATTTTTGTGGGGTGGTTATCGTACGATGCACACGCGGTGGCTGTCAGAAGGAGAAGAGAGTTGATCGTATGATGTGTCGTCCTATATAGTAATAACAGCGGGCGTCCTCAAGCCTAACGGTTAACTATGTATTCCTTGTTTCGTTTTATGTCGTATTCGTTTCAGCGTTGCTTGTAAGCCAGGCGCAGCTGACTTGCTAATGTGATGTTGCTATGTTGTATTAAAAGTTGAAATATAATAATATAATATATTGTGGCTCGTCCCACAAGTACTCCCCTTATTGGAGAACGTTATCAATATTATTGATAATCTCTTGGGTGACGGTGTAGAAAAGTTGGAATCGGATTCAGATGGGCGGTATGATGACGACGAACATGGAGATGTCCCAGGTTCAGATTACTCTGGTGAAGTTAATGTAGTAAGCGTAGTATTGTGGTCATCGTCGTTGTTCTGATCACTCTCGTTGAGCTTATCCTCGGGAAGTAGATAAACAGGCTTTAGTCGGTCGATCGAACCCGTAGTGTTTTCGCCTCTGACGTTTACGATGAAATATTTTTCATGCTTTGAAAGGACTCGGTGAGGTCCTTCATAAGGTGAAGTGAATGCGTGGTGTGAAGCATTGCGACGAAAAAAACGTGTGAACATGTAGATAGTTCTTTAAAAATAAATGTTTTCCTCTGACCATGTCGGACGATGGGTTGTGGTGCAAGGTCTGCGAAGTAATTTTTCAAGCGTAATGCCAAATTGAATGGTTGCAAACCAGTTCGTGGCGAAGGCGCTAGGAATTCTCCTGGTTACGAATTGGCTCTCCACAAACGAGATCGGCAAGAGTTGCACCATTCCATTCGACTGCGGATGGAAAGTGGTGGTATTTATACTATATGTTTACTGCCGAAGAGACGAGCGAGAGCGTTAAAGAGTTGGCTCTTAAACTGAGTTTCTTGGTCCGTTGTGATTTGTAATAGTACACCGTAACGACATATCCATCCAACAAAAAGTTTCCGGGTTTATTGCAGCCTGGAATGTTGACTGGTCGGAAGTTTAGTGAATCGTGTTGTTCCCTTTGTATTCTTTGCTGAAGTTCCTCGTCCTCAGCTTGTGCTTGAGGAAGTTCGTTTGAAGATACTGCCATTGAAATTTCTTCGATGTGAGAAAGAGCATCTGCGACGATGTTGTCTTTTCCGGCTATATGTTGGATATCGGTTGTAAACTGGCTGATGAAATTTAGGCGGTGAAATTGGCAGGGTGTCGCTCGATCGGGGTCCTGAGAAAAAGCGTGTAGGAAAGGTTTGTGATCCGTGAATATCGTGATGCCGAGGAACTCACGCAGTTTTCGGATCGTTTCTGGTGGTGGAAAGTTGACTACAGCGTCTGCTTTACCAGAAAGAGGTAAGATTTATTTAGCTGAAATGCGGTGTCCCAAAAAATCCACTTCGGACTGACCAAAACGGCACTTAGCGGTGTTAATTACGACACAATACTTAGTGAGTCGTTCGAAAAGTAAGCGAAGATGACCGCGGTGTTGTGTAACATCCTTGGAAGCGATTAGGATGTCAATGTATTGGAACAAGAAGTCATCTAGTCCCCGTGTTACCTCGTCGGTAAAGCGTTGGAATGTTTGTGCGGCATTTCGAAGTCCGAACGTCATGAACGGAAGTTCGAAAAGATCAAACGGTGTTATAATTGCAGTTTTGTCGACATCTTCTTTGGAAACAGGTATTTGATTAAAAGCGCGCATTAGATCAATTGTTGAAAATACTGTTTTGCTGGTTAGATTGGCAGTAAAGTCTTCGAGAACACGAACAAGATATCGGTCTGGCAATGTACGGGCGTTAAGTCGTCGATAATCTCCACAAGGTCGCCATTCGCCAGACTTCTTTGGAACCAGGTGGAGCGAAGAGGACCAGGAGCTCTTTGAACATCACGTTATACATCTGGTGCATACCATCTTTTTTTATACTCTTGCAGTCAGTTGGTACAGAGTATTATAGTTTTGTTCACCTAACGGTTCTACGTAACACGTAAGACTAATTGTGATTGATATACATATGTAGGATTATGCAAGGTGCGTTCCATAGTAAACAGTGTGATATATTAAACTGAAACTAAGGGATAATCCTTCTATTATAATTGAATGTCTGTCTGTCAAAAGTGGCATGAATCGGACCAATGCTTACCCTAGCCCCCATATATCTATTATAAAGATTTTCGAACACCTGGCTAACTTTACTCTATATTATATTATCTACAGCTTAAAGTATTTCCCTGGCTTTGATTTTTGCAAATTTCGTTCCGAAACGACGGGTTGCCGCGAAAAGCCAGCAGTTGGTCATCTATTATTAACCCTATAAGGGAACTGTGAGTAAAATTTACTCACATGCGGAATAGATTTGTTCGTAAATCAGCAGGTTGGCCACACTGAAAGTCAAGCCACTAGCAGTGCTTGTCCCACTCTGTCATAAGTCGGCTGCCGCAAGCATTGAATGGTGTTGTTTGATTTATCGCGCTTGTGGACAATTAAAAAAAAAAGTTAGTGAGTAAAATTTACTTATTGGTACCCTTTACGTACTAAATTGTGTCAGTCAAATTTACTCATCAGTACCCTTTACGTGAGTCATATTTACTTATCAGTAACTTACTAAGTGTCTAAAAAATATATTTTGTGCTGCATTGTGACAATTATATTTTTCTCTTGTATTATGTTACCGTAAAGAAAACTATAGATCATATAAATGGCAGGTCACGGGCTATCAGAACAAAATATTTTGGATGTAATACTTGAACTAGAATCTGAGGAAGAAGACAATTTGGAGTTGGAGCTTTGTAACTTTGATGAGGATTCTTGGGACAGTGTTGCAGATCCGGAATATCAACCAGAAACGGAGGAATTAAATGATGTCGAAGAAAATTTGATACACGGAATCATAAATGCAGAAGAAACTGAAACAGAAGAAAGGGAGGAAACACCTGGAAGCAGCAAACGTAAAAAACAGAAACTTAGTGAAGGGAGAAGAAATGAAATATCAGCTGCTCAAGAAATTCGTGAAACAGAAGAGGTAATTACAATTATTACACCTAGTACCAACAATCTGATCGGAAAAGATGGAAATTTTATTTGGAGGAAGTTGCTGCGTTAGGTCAAAAAATTCCCTCCATAAATATTGTTCACATTCGCCCTGGCCCAACAGCAAATGCAAAAAATTCATTGTGCCCTTCCAGCTGCTTCAAACTATTTTTTACCGCAGACATATTGGAAGAGATTTTAGTTTATACAAATAAAGAAATAAACGTTCAAAGGAAGAACTATATCGACAAAACTCACGCGGTTTTGTCAAATTTGGAAATAGACGAACTTGAAGCATTTCTTGGTTTGTTAGTCTTGTCCGCTGCTCTCAAAGATAATCACTTGGCAACACATCTGATGTTTGACACTACCTACTGTGGGGAAAGGTACAAGGCAACCATGCCTGAGAGAAGGTTCAAATTTATCCTAAATTGTCTATGATTCGATGACAAAGAAACAAGAACTGCTAGAAGAGAAATGACCAAACTAACTCCAGTTTCTTCTATTTGGGACAAACTTCTAAAGAATTGCAGGGCCAACTATAAACCTGGAAGCTATATAACAATTGATGAGCAACTAGTTGGATTTAGAGGTAAATGTCCATTTAGGATGTATATTCCCTCTAAACCGAACAAGTATGGGATCAAAATTGTCATGGCTTGTGATAGCGGAACAAAGTATATGTTGGATGCCATTGTTTACCTTGGAAAAGGAAGTGTACCTCCTGCAATGGCTGCTGGTGAATATTATGTTGTTGAACTGCTGAAAAATGTAAAGGGCACCAATCGAAATGTCACGAGAGACAATTGGTTTACGAGTGTACCACTCATTTGTGCAGGGTTGTTATGGAAATAAAAATAACTCCATAGGTCCCGCAATCACTAGACATTAATTCTATCGGGTGATTTTTTAAGAGCTTAATAACTTTTTTTTTAAAAAAAAAACGCATAAAATTTGCAAAATCTCATCGGTTCTTTATTTGAAACGTTAGATTGGTTCATGACATTTACTTTTTGAAGATAATTTCATTTAAATGTTGACCGCGGCTGCGTCTTAGGTGGTCCATTCGGAAAGTCCAATTTTGGGCAACTTTTTCGAGCATTTCGGCCGGAATAGCCCGAATTTCTTCGGAAATGTTGTCTTCCAAAGCTGGAATAGTTGCTGGCTTATTTCTGTAGACTTTAGACTTGACGTAGCATTTCTTGAACGGCTTCTGGTTGCTCTTCACCCCAAATGCGGCAATTTTGCTTATTTACGTAGCTACGTCAAGTCTAAAGTCTACAGAAATAAGCCAGCAACTATTCCAGCTTTGGAAGACAACATTTCCGAAGAAATTCGGGCTATTCCGGCCGAAATGCTCGAAAAAGTTGCCCAAAATTGGACTTTCCGAATGGACCACCTAAGACGCAGCCGCGGTCAACATTTAAATGAAATTATCTTCAAAAAGTAAATGTCATGAACCAATCTAACGTTTCAAATAAAGAACCGATGAGATTTTGCAAATTTTATGCGTTTTTTTTTAAAAAAAAGTTATCAAGCTCTTAAAAAATCACCCAAAGTATTGTATGTAATTACTTTTGATTTATATGAATAATAAACTTTTTTGATATAAATTATGCCCATTAGCATTAATTTTTTTTATTTGTGTAGAAAAAAATTTTTTTGAAATGCTAAATTTAATGTTAAATATACATCTTCTGAAATGGATAGAAAAAAACCACAAAATTTATTAATTTTATAACAAATAAACGTGTCGTAATTTAATAGAACTAGGTGTATGTAAACTTTATTGGTCCACTGTACGTATTGTTTATTTTATACCTAAGTACTGTTAACATGTAAAAAAATATGAACGAACCTTGCCCATAATGTTTGTAAATTTGTCTACATGCAACATAATATATGTACATATGTAATAGACTCAATGGTTCATGCGAAATCTCCGTTGACACGATGATGATCCAATAATATAAAAATAATATAATTTCTTAAAAATTTAAGAATTTCTTGAAAATTCAAGAATTTTGACGGCCATATTGGATCTGCCATTTTGTATTTTGAAAATTTGTCTTTAATTTCGTAATCAGACCCCTCAAACCCCTGTATCCCAAAATTAAGCTAAATCCGTTAATATTTTTTAATTTTTTTCTCTCAAGTAAAATCCGACATGTATTTTGAGGTTAAGAAAAAATCCTGACGTGATGGAGCGAAGCGGACTTCAGATTCGATTTCAGCGGCCCAAAATACATATAATACACCATGTTTGGTCAAAGGAACCTTTCATCGATATTTTTTTTTGTGGACCTGTGTTATGTTTGGGCAGGATGAAAAATGAAAGACAAAATCCTGTCGCGGCGGACCCATAATGGGCGGCTTACTGGTAAGCGTCTGTTCACAACAGTACACGGCGCGGCGCACTGGGAGTCCTTGGATATCTTAACAGTGATGCCTCCGCAGCTAAGGGTGATGGGAATTTGCTCCGCTAAGGTGTATTGTTATAGCACAACTTTTTAATATAATATAAAAATAATATAAATTCTTTATTAGCACTTCATAAATTGCACTTCCTGCACATACACATTTATTTGTCAATAACCTGTACCTGCATTTCCGGCACATACCGATTTTCACATAATCAACTCTTTTGAATTCCTTAGAATTTGATTACTTTGCATTCACCAACCAACTGACCAAATATGCAATGTGGACACAATATTTAGTAAAACAAAGTATTTTTGAATAACACTCGATTTTCAACCGCCAATGTACACAATTTTGAAAACGGTTTCGCGATGATTTAGCGATTAAATATGTACATATGTGGGGAAATTAATAAACGGAAAAGTGCTAAACGTTAATCTGTACATTTTCAAACGACATTATTTCTACCATACTTGTATAACGAAAAGAACACACGGTTCTTAGTGAAACGCATTTACATACATACGTATGGAATACTGCAAAACGTTAACCTGCAGATTTCATAAACCTAAAGTGTATTACAAAAAATCAAATTTTAAGATATAACTTAACCTACAATTTAGACGTGTAAAAGTGAGCATCATCTCGATCATTCGATATAACGGCTAACGGTGCATCATCTTGAACATTCGATTTAACGGCGCGTGTGTATATGCAAAAACGAAATACATAATATATAACGAAGTACATAATTTTTGAGTTTATAAAAATGAGAGCTATTGCATCATTGAGTGTAGTGCAACTAAAACGGCAGTTGTCAGAGCGAAATTGCTCAACGTCAGGTACGAAGGCAACACGCATAAGTCGTTTGAGTGAAACGATCGGGTCGGATGAAATCGAAGTCGAAGAGGACGAAAACGAACACAAAAATCGTTACAAAGACAAATGGACGAAATGCCCGGAATTTTAGAAAATGTGTTGTCATACATATATGCAAAATAATTCCCAACCTCGAAGTGTGCCAATTGAAATTACAAGCAACATTGAAAATAGAAACGTCAATAATATTTCCCCTTTTGCGAATTCGAATGCAACTGTAACGCGAAACAACTATTCGGTGTGTGAAATAGCAGAAACAATACCAGACTTTGATCCAACAAATGACAGTTCGTCGTCATCAGAACAGTTCGTTGAACGAGTAAATAGTGTTATACGTGCGTATGAATGGGACGAAAAGTGTTTATTGCTTGCCGTGTTTAGTAAAATGAAAGGAGCAGCAAGATTGTGGATCGATGCGACAGAAAGACTGCATTCCAATTGGAACGATTTCGCTAAAGACTTAAAAAATGAATTTGGTAATTATCCCGAGGAAGCAGAAATACATTTCGAAATGCAAAGTGCCGTACGTAGACAAAATGAAAAAGTAGACGACTACTGTTTTCGTGTTTGTGCGCTTGGGCTACGGTTTAAATTGAGTGAAACAGCGATAGTTAAATACGCGAGAGAAGGACTACGAAATCGTGAACTACAAGTGGCAATAGCGGCTCAACGGATAGATACTATGAGAGAACTAAGAGAAACCTTAAGCGAATATAAAAAAACGTGTCAATAAATTCACACCGAAGTGTAACGAAAGTTGAAATAAAAGAGTATGAAAATAAGAATGTAATTAAAAACGAAAATTCTAATAAGAAGTTTGAAGCAAAAAGTGTAAAGTGCTATAATTGCGAAGAGTTTGGACAAATATCGAAAAGTTGTCAAACAAAGCTGTGAAAAATGTAATAAAGTGCATTCAAGGTATGATTCTCAGTGTAAATTCGAAGCAAAAATACGAAATACATTTTGTGTAGACGATGAACTTTTTAAAGTTGACGCATTATTAAACGGTCAGAAATTAAAAGCATTTTTTGATAGGGGTGCTCAGTGTAGCATGATTCGGAAATCGTTATGTGAGAAGCTTAATTTTGCAAATACATAAAGTGTGATATACAAATCAGAGGACTATGTGGTGGTAGTCGACATGCGAAAAAATCAGTGAAGGCAATTTTAACAATCGATGGCATTACCATACCAGTTACATTGTATTTGGTAGACGATCAATTATTACCTAGTGACATTTTATTAGGTCAAGAAAACTTTATAAACAATGTGCGGTTAAATATTCAAAATGGAAAAATAAAAATTGAACGCGTGCGAACAAGAAGTTGAAGAAATAAAACGTTACGTTAATGAAAACGAAATTATATGTGAAATAAATGATAAATCTGTAAAAACAACGTTAACGAAAATTATAAACGACAATAGAAATATTTTTGCAAACAATTTAAATGAACTCGGAAAAACTAATTTGGTGAAAATGAAAATCGAATTAAATTCAAATGAAATTGTGTCTCAATCTCCATATCGTGTACCAGAACCTAAAAAACAAATTGTCTCTGAAATGATGAACGATTTATTAAAAAACGATATAATACAACGTTCAGAATCACAATATGCAAGTCCAGTTGTGATTGTAAAAAAGAAAAACAGTAACGACAGATTATGCTTTGATTATCGACGTTTAAACAAACTAATCATCAAAGAAATATTTCCACTTCCAAACATTGAAGAGTGTCTTCAGGAAGCAGCGCGTTATAAATATTTCACAACGCTTGATTTGAATAGTGGGTACTATCAAATTGAAATCGAACCAGAAAGCCGTAAGTACACATCTTTTGTTACTACCGACGGTTTATATGAATTTAAAAGAATGCCATTTGGACTGAAGAACGCTCCAATAGTATTTCAACGTTTAATGTCTAAAATCCAAGAAAAAGCTACGAAAGATAATATGATTCATTATATGGACGACATACTTATCTGCAGTAATACCTACGAAGAAATTTTTCAAAAACTTACGACAGTTTTAGAAGTTTTAAAAGAAGCTAATTTGACATTGAATATTTTAAAATGTGTGTTTTTGAAAACGACAATAAATTTCCTTGGACATCAAATATCACCGAATGGTTTAACTCCAGGCCAAGCTAAAATGAACACAATACAGAATTATGAACGACCAACAAATGTTACAGAAATTAGAAGATTCCTAGGGTTGAGTGGATATTTTCGAAAATTCATTGCAGGTTACGCAATGTTATCCGAACCTATTCGAAAACTGTTACTTAAAAATGAAATCTTTAATTGGAATTACGACCAAGACAAACAAAACCTTTAACAAATTAAAGCAGAAACTGCCGCCAAAGCCTCTACTAGTTGCATATCGAGTAGATGGAAATCACGAAATTCATACAGATGCTAGCTCAGCTGGTTTAGCGGGTGTATTGTTACAGAACGAATGCGATGGATTAAAACCAGTCGCGTATTACAGTAGATCGACGAGCGATACTGAAAGAAGTTTCCACAGTTACGAACTTGAAACTTTAGCCGTAGTTGATACGTTAGAGCGATTCCGGTACTACATCGACGGTAAAACAGTAAAAGTTGTAACCGATTGTAGCGCTGTTAAAACTGCTATGAGTAAGAGAGAGCTTATTCCACGAATTGCTCGATAGTGGTTAAGGATACAAGAATTCGATATCGAAATTGTACATCGTCAGGGTAGACGCATGGAACATGTCGATGCATTAAGTCGCTGTCCAAACGAAAATGCTAAAGAAACAGATGTTGCAACTCTACGAGTAGATAAAGTATCGATTACATCAGACGATTGGTTGTTTAGTATGCAGCTACAGGACGACAATATAAAACAGATTGTCGAAAAGATTAAGAACAAAGATAAACAAATTTTGAAAGAATTTTGTATTGAGCAAGATAGATTATTTAGAATCGAAAAAGAAAAGAAATTATGGGTTGTTCCGAAAGCGTTAAGACATAAAATGTTAGAAGAATGTCACGATAAAAATGGTCACTTGGGTTTCGATAAAACCATTAACAAGATGCAAACGCACATATGGTTTCCACGAATGCATAGTTTTGTTAAATCATATTTAAAAGCATGGGTTGAATGCGCATATAACAAACGTCATGGTGGTAAAATCGAAGGACAGTATCATTTCGATAACATCGTACCAATACAATTTAAAACCGTTCATATGGATCATTTAGGACCATTTATTAAGAGTACGAAAAGAAACGAACACATATTAGTAATAGTTGACGCTTTTACGAAGTATACGATCATTAAAGCAGTAAAGAGTACAGCAACGAAGCACGTATTAGAAACGTTACGAGAAGTTACCAGTTATTTTGGAGTCCCTGAAAGAATCATCACTGATAGAGGTACAGCCTTTACCTCTAAAGATTTTAAAAGCTACTGTGCTAACAACGATATAAAACATATACTACATAAATGCACTACGAACACCGAAGGCGAACGGTCATGCCGAACGAGTTAATCGTACACTTTTGTCAATGTTACTGCCAACGACAAACATACACAAAAAGTGGGACGAGAATATATTCAACATCCAGTGGTCAATGAACACGATGAAAAACAAAACTACGGGTAAAAGTCCACATCAACTTTTATTTAGTTTTTCGTCAAGAGATATCCTTCAAAATAAAGTTTTGTTAGCATTACACGACAATAATCTAACAAGCGAAGAAGATCTACAAAATCTACGAGAAGCAACTTGCGAAGCAGTAAACCAGAAACGACAACAAGCTAAGAAACGATACGATGATCATCATTCAAAACCAACAGAATTTCACGTTAATGACTTAGTGCTAGTCGAAAATGAACCTTCTAGTACTGGAACGTCGTTACAAAGGCCCCTTTATAATCAAGCAAGTGCTTAGTAAAGATCGTTATTTACTTGAAGACTTGCCAGAAGCAGACTGAACGCCACGTCACTATACTTCAATTTACGCATCCGATAAGATGAAGTCATGGTGTCAACTTCCTCCCAGTTTTGAAGACAACAACGATGAAGCCGATGATGGAAGCGACGAGCATAGCGAGGGCGCTATACATTGCCAGGAGAGCCGACTGTAAGGTTACCCTATGCAAGATATTAATTATCATCTGTGTGGCATCACCGGCACATCAAAAGTAACACTCGATTTTCAACCGCCAAAGTGAACGCAGCCTCTCGTGCGATACAATATGACTTTTTTTAACTAAACTCTGTGTCATTATAATTACTAATTTTTAATATACATTTAAATAAAATACCATCCTGCGAACATTAAAGTGTCCGAATATCTTAAAATAGCCTTTCAAAAGTGAAAATACAATTACTACGAACGAACTTCAAAGCAAATGATAAAAAATTCAATCGAAAACATTTTGAACAAAATAAATAAAATAAAATAATGCAAATAAAATTAAAATTGGATCTTGTGGAAATTGCAAAAAACGCACTCCAGGACATCCACAAACTCCGGTACATCCCTCAACTCCAGGAAATCAAAGACTTCGTTTAATAGTATAAGGTATTTACAATAGTAATAAAAAAATTGAAATTAAAGAGATTTACCTGACTTCGTTATAGAAATCAAAAGAAAAGTAAAAAACAAAAAACAGTTCAAAATATTAAATCAGAGAAGAAGTAAATTTCTACTAAAATTTAAAATAAATAAAAAAAATAAAACATTTTAAACTTAATAGATAGGGTACGCCCAATGCTACAGACATATGGTGAACTTTCACAAAACTTTTTTCCGATTTCCGACTGTCGGTAAGACATCCAACAATTTTTCACAGAAAACAAAAATGAACAAAACTCACCCAAACAAATCTAATATAAATCCAAACAGAAGTACACACAACAAAATTCCAACCAAAATATTAGTTCACAAAATATTTCAAATTCCAGTAATTACAAGCATAATTATCAACAACAAAGCCCCAATTACAACCAAAATAATTCCAACCACAAACGCCACAGGCAAAGTTATCAAAAATTCCTAATCAGAATTTCAATAGCCAAACCGTTAATCCACAACAATATTTTGTAACCCAAAACGGAAATTACAATCGTTTTCCATTACCTGAGCCAATGGATACAAACGTTAATTTTCCAAATACTGGAACTAATGATTCGAACTTCAATCAAAAAAACCTACAACCGAATTTCGTAACAAAAAGAGATTATAAACATTCTAATAATACTTCCATGAGTACAGATACTAACTACAGGCCTTACAATTGAACCCCTTTAGAAAATTTTCGGCCTTCAGCCTCGGAGAACTTACATCTAGTAAAAACAAAATCAGGACACATAAAATGAATAGTAGACACAAGTGCAACCAACTCAATTTTAAATCCTGGCATTTCCCATCCTAAATGGATCACCATCTACATAAACACATTACAGCATAAGATCTGTATAAATGAAAAAGCGACAATCAAAGCTTTTGCAGAATTTGATACAGGACTCGATGGAATCGAATTCTCTATAACTAAATTTCATAATTTCTATGACCGTTTAATAGGCAACGGTCAAGACAATTAAGTTTGGGAAATGCGAATTACCTCTGGTTGTCAAAAGCGAAGATGCCGCCAAAATAGAAGAAAACGTAATTTTCTTTTTAACAATATATAATCAAACTTAGTTTTTAAATCAGAAAGTATATCTGCGCTGCATGAGAACAACGCAAATTTCAATATTATTGAAGAAAAGGAATACAAACCGTTAAAGGAACAAATTAGAACTCAGCATCTTAATATTGAAGAAAAGAATGAGTTTATGCTAATTATAAACAAATATTCAGATATTTTCTATCAAGAAAATACTAAATTAAGTTTTACATCAGCAATTAAATATAAGATAATGTCCCAATCTTCACTAAAACATATAGATATTCATAAAGAAGAGGTAGAAAAACAAATTCAAGAATATTCAGCACACATATGGATCGTAGCGAAAAAGGCCGATGTCAGTGGGAAGGCTAAATAGAGACTTGTAATAGACTATCGTAAACTAAACGAAGTAACGATAGACAACAAATAACCAATTCCAAATATTGACGAAATATTAGATAAATTGGGCAGGCGCCAATATTTCACCACCCTAAATTTAGCAAACGGATTCCATCAAATCGAAATTGAAGAAAATGACATTCATAAAACTGGCCAGCTCACGACTTTCGGTCCTAGACCAAATATCTTTTCGGTAGCAGAAGAACATCCGTTTGGAGGCGAAACATACCCTCCACAGGGTTGTGTGCTGGGTTTGGGAACCGCCAGGTAATAAAACCGCTCCCACTGAAAAAGAACAATAAGCCTCGGATGAGAGACAACCCTTTTGATGACGACCCTGGCAAACGAATTATGGACTATGATTTGAGGGCATGCACCTGGAATGTCCGGTCTCTTAATTGGGAAGGTGCCGCTGCTCAGCTGATTAATGTCCACGTTAGAGTGAAGGCTGACATCACCGCCATCCAAGAAATGCGATCGACGGGACAAGGACTGAGCCGAATATGTCCTTGTGGCATTTATTACAGTGGCCATGTAAAGGAGCGCAAATTTGGTGTGAGACTCGTGGTGCGAGAGAGACTCCGTCGCCGAGTACTGTCATTCACCCCTGTGGATAAACGTCTAGCCACAATCCGCATCAAAGCGAGGTTCTTCAGCATATCGCTGATCTGCGCACACGCCCCAATGGAAGAGAACGATGTCACCAAAAATCGTGCTTGGCGACTTCAACCCCAGAGTAGGCAAAGAAGGTATATTTGTCATTACGGTCGGTGAATTCAGTCTCGACAATAAAACATCCCCAAATGGATTGAGGCTCGTTGACTTTGCGGGGGCCCGAAATATGGTTATCTGTAGTACTAGATTCCAGCATAAGAAAATTTACCTGGCTATCTCTGGATCGAAAAACTACCAACCAAACACAAGGAAGATTTGACGTCGAGAAGCTGCAATCATAACGGCATTTTAAGCTCTTTACGTACAGCCGCAACTGAAACCATTGATTTTCGTAGAATGCGAAAGAACAACTGGTACGACATACCCGATTACTCAATCGATGACGATGGAGCACACGTTCCATTGCCTGAACATGAAGAAGTTCGAATAGCAATTTCCCGTCTGAAGAACAAAGCGACAGGGACGATAGATTTCCGGTCGAGCTATCCAAACACGGCGGCAAAAAATTGATACTGAGCATGCATCAACTTCTTTGTAGGTGTCTTGCCCTACATGTCCACAATCTGCGATAACTACCGTAGGATAAGCCTCCTCAACATCGCGTATAAGGTTCTATCGAGCGTATTGTGTGAAAGATTAAAGCCCACAGTCAACAAACTGTTTGGACCTTATCAGTGTGACTGACCCGATAGTCACCATGTGCTAAACCTTAGAAAAGACCAGTGTAAAGAGAATCGACACACACCACCTCTTGCCGATTTCAAAGCTGCTTTTAAAAACACCAAACCTTATGCCGAAATGTCTGAATTTGGTATCCTCGCAAAACTGATACAGCTGTGTAAACTGACGTTGAGCAACACCAAAAGCTCCGTCAGGATCGGGAAGGACCTCTTCTAGGCGTACGCTACCAAACGAGGTTTCAGAAAAGCCGCTTTCGTGTGACTTCTTCAAACTACTTTTGAAGAAAATAATTCGAGCTGCAGAACTAAACAAAGAAGGTCGTCAAACATACATACAGTCGTCGCACTCGCGACCAGGCTTCCTCGTCACTCTTCACAGTCATAACTTCGAGGTTGTAGATAATTTAGTCTATCTTGGAACCAGCATCAATACCAACAATAACGTCAGCCTCGAAATCCAACGCAAAAAATCTCTTTCCAGTCCTGCTATATGTTGCAGAGGCATGGACGACAACATCTTATGAGTCGACGTTACGCATTCGCAATCGATGGAACGATGAGCTGTATGAGATATATGACGACATTGACATAGTTCAGCTAATTTAAAGACAGCGGCTACACTGGCTAGGTCGTGTTGTTCAAACGGACGAAAACACTCCAACTCTGAATGCATTCGACGAAGTACCTGCCAGGGAAGATGAAGACCGCAGAGGAAGAGGAAGACCTCCACTTTGTTGGAAAGACCAGGTGGAGAAGGACCTGACTTCGCTTGGAATTTCCAGTTTGCGCCACCTTTCGAAAAGGAGAAAAGACTGGAGCGCTATTGTTAACTCGGCTATAACCGCGTAAGCGGTTTCCACGTCAGTAAAGAAGACGAAGATCCTCAAAGAATAAATAAACAAGATTTGTCTAGTTTCTGTAGACGATATCATAATTTTTTCCACATTACTACAGGAACAAATTAATCCCATAAAGTTAATTTTCAATCGCCTAAAGGAAGCTGATCTTAAAGTACAATTGAACAAATCAAAATTCTTGAGAAAATAAACTGAATTCCTTGGACACATTGTGACATCGGTTGGTATTAAAGCAAATCCAATGAAAATAGTGTGTGTCAAAAGTTTTCCAATACCCAAGACTCCTTAACAAATTAAACAATTTCCTGGTCTAACCGGTTACTACAGGAAAATTATAAAGGACTCTGATCGCCAAACACATGACTAAATATTTAAAAAAGGGTGCAAAATTAAATACTTCTGACCCACAATACCAAGAAAGCTTGAATACACTTAAAACATTACTAATTCTCGACCCAATTCTTGCATATACTGACTTTACAAAAACATTCACCCTCACACAGATGCTAGTAATTACGCTTTATTAGCAGTACTCTCACAAGATAAGTATCCCATTTGTTACGAGAGTCGTACTCTTAATAAACATTAAATTATTTATAGTACAATAGAAAAGGAACTTCTAGCCATCTTATGGGCAACTAATACTTTAGACTATATGTCCTCGGACGCAAATTTTTAATCGAGACTGATCACAAACCCTTAACCTTAACTTGTCAGCCGACTAAAATTATCCAAATTCGACTATGAAATAAAATACAAAAAAGGAAAGAAAATAGCAACGCAGACGCGTTATCTCGTATTGATCATGAACCATTGAATATATAGTAAATGCGTTAGAATCCGAGAGAGACTTCGTCTCCAATAAATCTTTTTAAAATGAAATAGTTATCAAGAAAATTACATAAGAATCCATGAGAATAAAAAACAAGTCATTTTTTAAGAAAGCAAGAAAAATAATCCAACTCAGGCATTTAGATGGAAATACTATTATTACCTTACATAAAAACCATTTTAATCCTACACAATCAAATGCAATTTTAATATTTTACGAAATTTTTAATGCTACCTAAGAGGAAATATTTTCTAATCTAAAATCCCAAACTAAAATTAAGGATAACCCAATTTATTAACAACTGTGAAATTTGTAATTTAGACAAATATGATAGGAAACCTCCTAAAATACCCAACAAAATAACTGAAACACTATCTCAACCTCGTGAAATTATTCACACTGACGTTTTCTAAACATTAGAAAAACCAGATTTTTGAGAGATGAACTCGGTTTCAAAGCTATACCAATGCAGAAGTTTTTAAGAGATGAAAATATTTCAACACACTACACTTCAAACAGAAATCATACTTCAAATGCAGATATTGAGAGGTTGAATGAATACATTACACGTTTGAGACACAACGAAAGAAGTTAACATGAAACAGTAGAAGAAAAGATTTTCAGGATAATAGGTTTTTATAATAACACTTGACACCGTACCACAAAAATTAAACCAATCGACTTTATAAATGGAAAAATTCATGAAGACAACTACAAAGAGGTTGTGGCAACCCCAAAATAATGTGACAACCCCAAATGCAACTCTGCAAAGAGCATAGATATGGCAACCCAAAGACTGGATAAGCTGTCAGCTTGACGAACCGCCATTTTTCCTTCTTCTTGGCGTATCATCCCGACTGCAAGCACGTTTCATCATTTTCATTCTCCATTTTATTTTCAATTCAATCATCAACTTTGTGTCAGTTTTTATATTAAAATAAATCTAAAATTATTGTGGGCATCCCACATATTGGTGACCCCGACGTGATAGAAAAATGACGGAAGAAGAAGCGGTAAACCAAGTAATAAACAATTTGCAGCATCGGGGCCAAGTGGCAAAGGACATCCAAACCCGCAACGTGGAAGTGGCCAAAGTTTCCATCAGAATCCCACCGTTCTGGCACGCAAAGCCAGAACTGTGGATGGCGCAGGTCGAGTCGCAATTCATTGCGGCAGGTATAACGAGCGACAAAACAAAGTACCACACCGTCGTGGCCGCGATAGAAAGCAACGTGCTAGCCCAAATAAGCGACATAATTCTTAATCCACCGAACAGTGAACTGTATACCACGCTAAAAAATCGTATAATAACACAATTCGCGGACTCGGAGCAAAAACGTATACAGCTCTTGCGCGAAATGCGAAGTATAGCCGGCAGCGAGATAATATACTAAAGTCCATTTGGATGAGTCGGTTACCTTCCAACATGCGACTAATAATTTCCATTAGCAACGAACCGCTCGACAAAGTTGCCCTGCTCGCGGACAAAATATGTGAGGTTAGCGACACCCCACACGTACACGTGGTCGAAACTCCAGATACAGCAACACGCAATCAATCCAGCATCGAGCAGCAGCTAGCCGAAATCACGAAAGAGATAGCCTCAATAAAGGCGAACATAAATCGTCGGCCTAGAAGTCGCAGCAGAAGCCGTCCTCCGTCACGTTCCGCTATGCAAAACAACAATTCGAATGGTTTGTGCTGGTACCATCACAAATTTGGTAACGATGCCAAAAAATGTCGTAGCCCTTACGCAAAAAAGTTAAACTAACTAGTCTGTCGTCAATGGCGGTCGACGACAGGCTCAACGATAAAAACCAGCCGCTTAATCGTTCAAGACAAAAAATCTGCAATAAACCTCCTCATCGACACGGGAGCTGAAGTCAGCGTAATTCCACCGACGCAACAACAATGTAAATGCCCGGACAAAAACAACTACTTCTACGCAGCAAACAGCTCCACTATAAAAGCTTACGGCGAAAAAACTATGTTTTTCAATCTGGGTCTACGCCGCCGATATTCCTGGAAGTTCATCATTGCTGACGTGTCACAAGTCATCATCGGAGCTGATTTTCTATCGCATTTCAACTTAGCAGTCAACGCAAACTCATCGACGACGTCACAAACACCAGCAAACTGTGTTCAATATCAACAAATAAAAAGGTAGTTTCCAATTTATCTTACACCAAAGATTATCAGCCGTTCCACGATTTATTGAGGGAATTCGAAGACATCACGATGGAAAAGTCCTCAGTCAAAAACCACAACTCTTTGTCACGCACCATATCGTCACCAAAGGACCACCAGTCTTCTCTAAACCGAGAAGTTAGAAGCCGCAAAAGCCGAGATACAACTCTTGCTGAACGCAGGCATCTGTCGTCCATCGCGCAGCCTATGGGCGAGTGGAGGCCTTGTGGAGATTTCAGGCGACTATACGTCGTTACCGAGCCTGCAACGACATACCAAAGGCTGCAATTACAACACCATTCGGCATGTTTGAAAATGTGCTTTGGTTTTTCAAACGTTCCAAAGATTCATGGATCACATCTTCCGTGAATACGAATTCGCCTACCACCATGATATTTGATATCATCGAGCCGAAACGACATCATCCAAAGGCTGCAATTACAACACCATTCGGCATGTTTGAATTTCCGTTTATGTGCTTTGGTTTAAGGAATGCCAGTCAAACGTTCCAAAGATTCATGGAAAAAATTTACATGGCATAACACGATGAGGAATAGTAAAAAAATGATAACTGCGTTTTTAGTTTTTCGATTTATTTCAAAAACTTCACGCAGAATTTAAATTGAAAATTCGTATGAAAATTTCATACATATGCCAAGAAAAAACACCATATGAGATTATGTTCTTTTCTTTGTGTCTGTTTTGTTTTGCTCTTCTTCCGTTATTCGTCGTATTTTTGCATATGACAAAAATAGATAACGGTAAATTTGAGTAAATGCTTTATGAATGATTGAAACTTCGTATAAGCGTCGCGCCAGTTGCCTTTATTTAGCTGTCGGTCTCTCATTCAGTGCGTGGCGGCTGGAGTGAAAGTGTCTTTTTTAATTAACAATGTCTTTTAAAAAAAGTGGTGCTGAAGTTTTAAAAAATTCAAAACAATGGGAAAACAATTTAATAACATTTGAAAAATCTAAGAATAAGAGAAGAGAAATCAATAACATTGAAAACCCCTTGAGTGAATTGTGTAAGATTCCAAAACAGACCGTGATTATAGGAAAGTATAATGAATTAGCAAAAACGGAGAAATTGAAAAAGAAAAGATGCCAGATTTGAAACGAAATGATTCGAAGAAATTGAAAAAGAAAAGACGAAATGATTGCCTTGTGGTCGAAACTAAACTTTCCGAGCATAACACGTATAGCTGCACAACGGAAGATAACAAAAGTTTTAAATGATTATTCAACATTTTTAAAATTCCCGGATGG
Source organism: Bactrocera neohumeralis (assembly GCF_024586455.1). NCBI lineage: Eukaryota > Metazoa > Arthropoda > Insecta > Diptera > Tephritidae > Bactrocera > Bactrocera neohumeralis. The sequence continues at coordinate 23,685,948 of NW_026089623.1, forward strand.
CAGAAATGTTACAATGGCGTTCAACAAGTTATGTGATATAACTGATTTAAAAGGTGTCTGGCTAGGAACTGAGGACAAAAAGTTGTATGAACTCCAAACAACTACAAATGGAGAAGTTGGGTACACGACAGCTAAAGCAGTTTGTGTGCATCCCTCCAAAGCTGCCCTTTTAAGAAAAAATGTTCAAAGCACCTCGTGTTTAAATAAAGTGGCGCTCAACACTTCAACATCATCAGCTGAATCTGTCGAGCAATCACATTCTCCACCTGTTGGTGAATATAAAGCTCCTCTTCAAAGAAAAAGAAATGCGAAGTGTTCAACAAAAGCAGCAGTGACAATGGTAACAACAGCCCATGTAAGCACCAAAAATGCCGCTAAAATATGCAAAGAATTGTCCAAAGAAGGAATAAATATAGCAACACCAACACAAGCAGGTATTCACAAAGCGATGATTAAAGCAGCGTTGAACATGGAAAAAAATTATAAGAATTCCTTAAGAGATGACATTTGGTGCATTCATTTCGACGGCAAGAAATTTGGGAAGAAAGAAGTGCAGGCCGTGGTGTTAACAAATGAAGCTAAGGAAGTAAGAGTAGCGGCAATGGTTCTTGAAAACGGGAAAAGTTTGTCAATTTTTGAAGGTTTCTATTTAATAATATATTTTTAGAGCATTAATTAACTTTCTATAACTTTTTTAAGGAATAAGGAATGTATTGGATAAATTTAACCTTTGGAATTCCATTAAAATGATTGTTAGTGACACAACAAACGTTAATACAGGGGTTAAAAGTGGAGTTGTTCGTTTACTGCAGAAATGTTTTCAGGAAAAACATTTGTCCCCACCGCAGTATATTGGATGCCAACATCATGTATTAGATTTAATTTTGAAGCATGTGATGAATGAAGTACTAGGTGGAAAGTCGACATCGCCAAACATCAGTTATGACATATTTACCGAATTGATTATGAACTACGAAAACCTAAAACAAAACTACAAACAAAACGAAGAAAAGTTGATCTTAAAATCTATTAAATGGCGTGATGACATGCAATTTTTATATGAACTAGGGCAATATTTTAAATATTATGAAGTAAACAACAAGTTCCCATACATAAAATTTAGAGTTTTACCAGCGCTCAGCAACGCTCGATGGAATTCTAGAGCTATATTAGCGATTTTAACGTTCATACTAATACCGGAACACAGAATACAACTTTTGCCAATTTGCCAGTTCGTATGCAGCGCATGGTATGATGCTTGGTTCTCGGATCACCGTTTTCATAACAACGATTTTGAAATATTGGAAAAATCCGTCAAGCAATTCGAAACTGCGCATAAGTGTTTTCTTAAACACTGGGTAAAGGAAGATTCTGCCATTCTGAATTTAAAAAGATCTAATATTTGCGCTGAAAGAGCCATCAAAGTTATTCAGGAAATTTACCCTTTTTGTAAATCTGAATATAGTTTAAATCTTAAGTTTATCTCAAATAATATCAAAATGAATTAAATAATGAACTAAAACGTATATTTACTATAAAAATGTATTTGTCTTGTACTTAAATTAGTCTTATTGCTTCTAAATCAAAATTTGTCTTCTTCTTCTTCGCATATAACATATGAATTTTTTCAATTTAAATTCTGCGTGAAGTTTTTGAAATAAATCGAAAAACTAAAAACGCAGTTATCATTTTATTACTATTCCTCATCGTGTTATGGCATGTAAAGTAGGTGTTACAAAAATAGACTACCCCTATTGTACAGTTGAAGCAAAGGAGGCATTTCAACAATGCAAAAACGACTTATTATGGCAGTTTGATGATGCAAGCTGCGGTAGGTACTACAACAATACGACAACGACCAACGACCAACGACCAACGCCTTACCGAAACACAAACAAGATACAGCACTTACGATCGGGAACTATTAGCGGCATAAAAAGAAGTCAAATATTTTCAACATATGCTAGAAGGAAGAGAATTTTTCATCCTCACCGACCACAAGCCACTGCAGTATGTGTTCCAGCAAAAGCTTGAAAAGGCATCTCCACGTCAAATGCGTCATTCGGAATTTATCGCACAATTCGCAACGGATATTCGATACATCCCCGGAAGAGAAAACGTAGTAGCTGATGCATTGTCACGTATTGACGCCATTCATACTCCAAGCACCATCGACTTCGCCAAACTTGCGGAGAGTTAAAAGTCTGACACAGAGCTAAAAAACTTAGAAGACTCGAATACCAGCCTATTAATCAAACCTTTCACGATTCCAGGCACCGCTGTAGACATCTTTTGTGACGTAAGCACCAGCCAAGTCCGACCGTACTTAACTCCTTCGTTTCGTAGAACAGCTTTCGACTCCATACATAACATGACACACACCGGCGCCGATAAAACAACTAAATTGATTGCAGAAAAATTTGTACGGCCGAGTCTCCGAAAAGATTGCCGCTTATGGTCCAGGCAGTGCATCCCGTGCCAAAGAGCTAAAGTGCAAGGGTTATCGATACTGTTTGACAATAGTCGATCGTTATTCCCGATGGTTAGAGGCACTCCCGCTCGAAGGCATGACGACAGAGACAATTGCTTTCAATTTCTACACGCACTGGATCACTAGATTTGGAGTACCGAGTAGAGTAAGAACGAATCAAGGTAGACAATTTGAATCTACACTATTCCGAGAACTTTCCAGACTTTGAGGCATCAAGCACTTACGTACCACAGCGTATTACCCCGCGTCAGACAGAATTATAGAGCGATGGCACAGATCATTAAAAGCAGCGATAAAATGCAACATGACAGACAACTGGGTCGAAGTTCTCCCACTCATTCTTCTAGGGTTCGCTCCTCATGGAGAGATGATTTAAAGGCGACACCTGCAGAGATGGTTTATGGAAATACACTTCGATTACCTGGCCAATTCTTTGCCAAAAAACATACGCACAATGCCAACGAAGGTGAATTCGTCAAAAATTTACGCATACGCATGCAGTCATTAAAGCCGTCACCAACTACAAACAACTCAGCGCACGTACCATTCGTAAAAAAGAACTTACACTCAACACCATCAGTCTTCGTGCGAAATGACTCAATTCGTCCACCTCTTCAACCACCATACGAGGGACCATTTCCCGTAGTCGAACGCGGGGACAAATTTTTCAAAGTCACAATCCGAGGGAAGGACGTAAACATTACCATTACCTGTTAAAAGCAGCTTTCGTTGCCGAAGATTACAAAACCCCGTCGAATCAAACAGTTCAACTCAAAGAGTACCAAACAAAATCTGGTCATCGAGTACGCTTTCGTCTTCCCGATAGGGGGGAGTGATGTGGCAACCCCAAAGTAATGTGACAACCACAAAAGCAACTCTGCAAAAAGCATAGATATGGCAACCCAAAAACTGGATAAGCTGTCAGCTTGACGAACCGCCATTTTTCCTTCTTCTTGGCGCATCATCCCGACTGCAAGCACGTTTCATCATTTTCACTCTCCATTTCATTTTCAATTCAATCATCAACTTTGTGTCTGTTTTTATATTAAAATAAATCTAAAATTATTGTGGACATCCCATAAGGTCCATGGTACAATTTTGAAGAAAAAAGAAAGCTACATACTTAGATTAAATAAAAAGAAATTAGAGGTGATCAAAATCGTAGAAACTATAGAAAAATAAATGCTAGTATAATCGACGAAGAAAATTTAAAGAACACTAATGCCCGGTTTCACAGTCCATACTTAAGTTGTGCCTAAATAAAATCTTAGCTAAGTATTGTTGCAAACTGAGTGGTCGTTTGCGTTTCACAGTCAATGCTCAATTTCTATAAAATCTTATTATGATATATGGCAACGTTATGGGCAACATATGTTTTACAAATGTCATTCATAAAAATATGTTTGAAATATTTAAATTATAACAGACAATACATAAATTTGCGAGGAAAATTATATCAAAAATTGATGAAAACAACAAAAGAACCCCAAATTTCATCACTAGCGAGTCGGAGCACCTATTGGAACTGAAGGAAAAGTATAAGCTGTTATTGAGTGCAAACGAACGGACACTTGCCCTACGCTACGAAAGATGTCGCTGAAAATCCAAAGCAAATTCAAAACAAAAATTAGCTGTTATTTAAGCACTGCTTAAGTCTCCTCTTTTCAGTACTTAAGCATTACATAAGTATGAACTGTAAAACAATATTTTCCTGTTTTATCTTAAGTACAACATAAGTATGGACTGTGAAACCGGGCATAAGACTGAATTGAAATATTATAAAACACATGTGAAACAAAATAAAAAATATCAAGATAAAGATAATCTTAAAATTAAAGTTAAACTTTAAACAAACCAATATACACCTTTTCAGATGATAACAATAACGTATACATACCGATCAAAAGAGGAAAACTGAAAATAATTGACCAATACAACAAAATCTTCCACATTGTTAATATAACTGCTTACACAGACGAATTAAATTTAATTTTCGAAAATATAAAAACATCTTAATGCTAGCACTGTCGAAACCAAGACTTTATTACACACCATAAGTAAGAATGTTAAATGTACTAGGAAAAAGACTATAGCTTATCGCAGGACAATGAAGACGATCTTGAAATAAACAAGCCGTCCCTATATAAATATTAATTAATAATTTCCCTTTGTAAATCATTCCATATCTTCTCAAATACAAAACATTACTGAACACATAAACCAAAAGCAAATTTTAATAGGAAATTACGTAAACAAATTTAAAAACTCTATGCAAAACAAAATAGCATGACCAGAGGATGAAATAACATTTATAGAACAAATTTACCAAATAAACAATGACATCTCACTTTTACGTGACCATATCGACGACTTTGGACAAATATTCTCTAGCAAGCTAGGAGTAATTCCAACGAACATTTTAACAAAAACAGAACTTGACTTAACAGATTACTTCGAAAGCTACAGAAATATTAAAATCATAGTCGCCTTTCAGGACAATAATATTATAATAATTATTCAGATTTCACAATATTCAAAAGAAATACTATCGAAAATTACATTTGAACCAATCCCTAATGTAAAGAATAAATTAAAACACTTACGAAATATTAGCAGATTCCTAAAATAATATTTTTAATGTAAACGTTAAAGACCATCTAGAGAAAAATTTAATTAAAAAATCTAATAAATGTATTTCAAATATTTTAAATTACGAGGGGAAGCATACTGAGATATGCAAACCCTGGAAAAATCAATCGTAGTTGCATTTCCGGCACATGCCGATTTTCACATAATCAAGTCTTTTGAATTCCTTAGAATTTGATTACTTTGCATTCACCAACCAACTGACCAAATATGCAATGTGGACACAATATTTAGTAAAACAAAGTATTTTTGAATAAAAGTTATTAATATAGATATAATACTTACTAAAAATAAACAGCTGAGTTTGAGCAATCGAAGAAGAATGTAAGTAAATTTAAGGAAAAAAAAATTAAGCTATTTTTGAATAAAGAAAATAAAGTTATTTCAATAAATGAAATAAAGAATAATACTTAATTAAAACTTCGAAGCGCGCGGATTCAGTAGAGGGCGTTCCTAGCTAACGAACGAGCAGCTGATCAGTTGTCTCCGATCACTGAGAGATTCAGGACAAACGATTTCGCGCGACGTGTTTCTGGAGTGGTGCAAGCCGAAAATTCAGCGCAGAAATTGCCGTGAGTGGAAGTGTGCCAAGAAAACTTGAAAATGTGTGAAAGTGACCCCCAATTTTTGAATAACCTAATCAAAGGTCGTCACCTGTCAAGTATTTTTGAGTATGATCCCGAGACAAAGAGGCAATCTTCCGGCCTTTTCCCGAAAAAAGGGAAAATGAGCAAATCCAAAATGAAAACGATGCTTATTTCTTTTTACATCAAAAGCATCGTCCACCATGAATTAGTTCCTACTGGACAAATCGTCAACGCCAAGTTTTACGTGGAAGTCTTCGAGAGACTCAAACGAAGGGTCAATCGGATCCGTCAAGACATCACATCCGATTGCAAGTTGCACCACGACAACGCCCCGGCTCACACTGCTTTTCTTGTGAACAGCTACCTAACCAAGGCCGGCATCGCAACGCTTCCGCAGCAGCCCTACAGCTCAGATGTGGCCACCCGGTCTTCTTTTGTTTCCTTACCTGAAAAGGCCGATTAAAGGCAAGCATTTTGAGACGACAGAGGGGATCCAAGCAGCACGGCTCACAAGGCTATTTCGAGGAATGCCTTTCGTGACGCCTTCAATGCTTGGAAATCGCGCTGGCAACGCTGCATCGACGCAGAAGAAGCCTATTTTGACAGTTTTTAAAGAATTGTAACGATTGGTTCAACATTTTTTTTTAAATCGACTCAGTCCTGTTACTTTCCGTACAGTCCGTGTACTTAGAACTGTCAAGAAGGAAGATGCCCTCAAAGAGCTTGGGGAGACCGTCTCTCGAATCATGGAGGACGGCAAAAAGCGAGATACTCCTGGAAATGAAGAAGATGCAGATGACGAACACAGGTACTTATGAAAAGAAGAAATGCAATATGCTAGGTGACCAGGCCATGGTGGAAAATGTGTGACTTTCACACATAAGTATAGCGATCAAGTTGCCATTATACTGGAATGACTGGCAAGCAGACACGAAATCGAGGCATTCTGAAAATGCCACGGAAAAGTATGGAGGTTGAAACGCTAGAGGAGGACATCTTCGACCTCATTCTGTATGAAAGACTAGGTAGCTCGATCGACTTAGACCGACAAGCTGAAATGCTAGCATGTGTTGGAAAAGACAAAACGCATCCCGAAGGTCTGCATACTGCGCACTAAGAAGCGAGTGTCATAAAGCCTCTCCCAAAAAAGGTTCAGTACGTAGGAATACACAAAACTGCGTGGAAGAAAATTAATGTGAAAGACAGTGTAATGAGCTCAAAAAATCTATTAAAAGAAGAAAGACCTTAAGCATCAAAGGAGTATGCGAGATGGTGGATGAAAATCTATGGCGCGATGCCTATAGAATAGCATTGGCAAAAGTCAGGGGGGTAGGAACAAGGCACCAACCTTTGCTACCCTGCTAGAAAGGTGGTAAACGCTTTTTCCCAACGCAGGAACAGCAAACGAGCAGAAGAATACCATCAGTAGTTGAAGCTTTGTCAATCGACGAGGAAGAGGTAGTAGAAGTGGCGAAGAGATTCGGTAATGCAAAGGCGCCTGGACTTGATTACATTTCAAACAAGGCACTTAAGATCGCAGTTAAACACAGCAAGAAGGCCTTCGCTGAAATTTTTTTTTCGGTGCCTAAATGAAGGCGTTTTCCCAAGAGTATGGAAGAAGCAGCGCCTGGTTCTCCTTCAGAAATTAAACAATAATATATAATAAACAATGGCTAAAATATTAGAGAAGCTGATCTGCACACGTTTGGAAGGTCACCTAGAAGGAGAACTGCCTGGCTTGTCTGAAAACCAATTTGGTTTCAGAAGACAACAACAACACATAGACGTAGTCGGAAATTGACGGACATTGGGGCCAAGGCCATTGAGGGAACCAAGTGGATGCGATAAAAAATATTGCGGAGTTGTCACACTTGACATGAAAAATGTTTTTAATTCTGAATTCTGGTCACATATCATTTGGGCTCTAGAGGCAAAAAACACACCCGGATATCTGCTAAGGATAATTAATAATATCTGTCTCACAGACTGCTACTGTACAGCACCGATGAATGTCCAAAAAACTACGTTACGCCAGCCGCTGCCTAAAGAGACTCAAACAATTGGCTATGTAGACAACATTGCTGTGACGATCGTTGCGAAAGAACTTTCTCAAATTCAAACAGGTGGCCGGAGTAAGGATTTAAGCGGTGCTTATCACGAGCAGGTAAAAACTAGAAACGGTCACCTTAGATATCGATGGATACAGCATTACACAGCAAAAGTCCCAGAGGTGTCTTAGCGTTATGATTGATACGAAGCTGAATTTCAAAGCGTATGTTAAAAAAGCCTGTGTCAAACCAGCTACAGTGACAGCGGTCTTGTCAAGCATAATGTCTAACACTGGTGGCCCTGGTCAAAGTAAAAGATACTTACTGGCTGAAGTCAGCTAGTCACCACTGATGTACGCGGCTCCTATATGGCAGCATCCAGACTACGCGCCTTCAGAATGACCTGTGTGCTTAGAACGGTCTCACATGAAACAGGAGGTACCATATCTGGTTTTTTGCCACCGGATTTAGTGGCCTAAGGATTCAATAGAGCGTCCCAAAAATCTAAAGCTACGAATAAGCGTCTAACAGCTGACGAACAAAAATAGGAGAAACAGGAGAAGCATGAGACTTTCGAAGAGTGGCAAAGCCAAGGGTACGCGGCAGAAAAAGGAAGATGGAGGGATAGGCTCATTAAGAACGTACCAGCCTGGCCAATGATGACACAAAATGATCATTCTGCAACCGATGAAAACGTCGAGCACATATTTTTCTTCTGCTCGAGATACGTAATAGAGAGAACTACCATCGAAGAAATAATAAACCAAAGTGTGACGCCTGACAACATTATAAGCCACATGCTGCAATCAAAGCTGGTATGGGCAAGAACGACAGCAAAGAAGCTTATGACCTGCTGAATAATCCCGCAGGGAGTTTGTGAAGAGACATCTTTTCCTAGCTTGATCATGCGAAGTAATATCTAAAAGCGGTCCCGCAAGGCCAAATACAAGCTAACCCAGCATATTAAAGATTTAGTACATAGACGTACTGTTCCGCAAGTCCTTCCTACAGCGGCAACAACTTTGAAGGATTTCCCCTCCGAAACAAACAAAAAACAAATAAGAAAGGGCTAAGTTCTTGTGCAACCGAGCATTTGGTACTCTTTCAACTTGCAGGAATTAAGGTCAAGGAAATATCTTACGGTGTAAATCGTTAACCAGAGGATTGGATTCTAAGCAATTTTATATATACATACACTATATATAACTTATACACTGGCCTTCATATTCGGCATAAGATTTGTTAGAAAAACCAAAATCATTATACCTAGTACATACAGCCGTTGACAGCTAATTAGAAACGCTCCTTTTTTGTAGGTGGCTGATGATTATAATGATAAACAATTTTGATATACCGTTATTTATATTCCTAAAAGTCTTGCATTGTTCGTGTTACTCTATTTACTACTAAATTCACTCTGTTTTGCAGTTGTGAAGTTAAAGTTCTTTTAATTTTTTCCCAAATAGTAAAGGCGTTACGATGTAGAAGGTTCATTAAGTGCGACAGCTAATTAGAAACAGTTGTTTAAAGAATTAAAGTTCCTTAAGGAATATTATTGATTTCTGGAAAGGCTGTGTTTCAAAGTTTTGGTTAAAATATCTCAAAATGTATTAATGAAGTTTTTAATAAGGCAATGTTGCAGATGTACACCTACTCTTTTTGACTTTCGTCGGTCTGGAAAGATTTTTCGAATAAGGTCAAATGCTAAAACAAAATTGTTTTGATTGTCCTTAAGCATATACAGAATTTTAAAACTATTTTCAATATTGCACGCAAAGAAAAAATCCGAAAAAATTCAACAGAAATATGCAGCGGAATTTAACATTATCTCCCGAAGAGACCCAAAAATATAGTTCCACTGACATTCTACTTGAAATTCAAGATGAATATAATGGCCAACTATTCAAGAATACACTTTCCCGGTGTTTGGCCGTTTCTGGACTTCACGGCAGGGAAGCACGCAGGAACCCACTTCTGACTAAAATTCGTAGAAACGACGCATAGGCTTTACCAACTCTAATTGGTCTAAGATAACAAATCAACGGAGGTATGTCGTTTGGAACGATGTATCAAAAATTAATCGCTTAGGTCCTGATGGTCGAAGGTATATTTGCCGTCCAATAATTCAATAATTTGATTGTCGCTATGTTCCACGCGGAGTTGGGTATGGTGGAGGATCAATCATGGTGTGGGAATATTTTATCTGGAATGGTGTTGGTCCACTTCATAAGATTAATGGAATTTTAAACAAGGATAAATGCGTCGACATCTTAAAAAATGTCATATTGCCAAGTGCTGAGGAAAATTTGCCTGTTATAAGGAAGATAACAATTCAAAGCATACATACGTCTAAGTTGACACAAAAGTTTTTTAATGAAAATTCTATCAATGTTTTGGATTGGAAATCGTCCAGCCAAGACTTAAAACCTATGGAATATCTCTGGGTGATGTTAAAAGAGCCATATACACCAAAAATATCCCAAATATGGATTGGTGCGCTGTCAGAGTCATATAACTTCTTCTTCTTCTTAATCGGCGTAGACACCGCTTACGCGATTATAGCCGAGTTAACAACAGCGCGCCAGTCGTTTCTTCTTTTCGCTACGTGGCGCCAATTGGATATTCCAAGCGAAGCCAGGTCCTTCTCCACTTGGTCCTTCCAACGGAGTGGAGGTCTTCCTCTTTCTCTGCTTCCCCCGGCGGGTACTGCGTCGAATACTTTCAGAGCTGGAGCGTTTTCATCCATCCGGACAACATGACCTAGCCAGCGTAGCCGCTGTCTTTTAATTCGCTGAACTATGTCAATGTCGTCATATCAGAGTCGTATAACGTAAATTTGAAATCGATGTGAAGCAATATTAAAATAGAAGAGATAACCAACAAAATACTAACTGAAAGTAAGCAAGTCCAATATCATTATTTTTTGTTGATAAAATATTTTCGTTTCTAATTAGTTGTCGCACTTCAATCGTTGATTCCACATGTTTTTGTTAAAATCTTCAAAACAAACACGAATTTTAAACAACATTTTTACTATTAGAGTTTAAGTTTAACATAGGTTTCAAGAATATAAGTGAAAACACTAAATATACGTGATTTATTGGAAAATAACATCATTTACCTCAAAATAGGTGTCGTTTCTAATTAGCTGTCAACAGCTGTATATGGGATTTGGGGTTGTTTCGACCCGATTTTATCTATTAGATATTACCATGCCATATACAAGGATATGTTCTGTGGGTTTGATTAAGGTACCTCACATACTATCACCAATCATATGGAACAAAGTCAGCCGGATTTCGAAAAAGCGAATTATTTCTGCAAAATTTTATTCCGTTAAATTAATTATATGTGACCTGGTCTACGAAAAGGGAGCTAACGTGCGAAAACTAGTTTTCTGGGAAACAACTGTTAAAAATAAACAACTCGTTTCGTCAGTTTCTCGTTATCTCATTGAGTTTTTGACACCTAAGCCCCCTTTCCGTAGACCAGTTCACATATCTTTATTTGTGTAAAGGAAAGTGAAAAAATTAAATGGGATTTTAAATTGTGTTATATGGAAGTAGTCCGACTTCACCTATTTTCACACTGTGACATAGAAATGTAGGAAGAATGCTAAGTACTAAATTTAGTCGAAATCGGTCGGTCGGGTCCCCAGATATAGGATTTCACCAAAATGTGGGCGGTACCACGCCGGCTCTAATAAAGTCCTCTCAGTGGTTCCAAAGGACACACATACCAAGTTTCATCAAGGTATCTCAATTTTTATTTTCTTATCATCCTGATCATTTATATGTAAAAACCCTATATCTATCTCGCTTAGTTTTAGGTGATACGTACAACCGTGGGGCCAACAAAACTATTATACTCTTTAGCAACAGGTTGCAAGAGTATAACAATGAATAGTATCAAGATCATCTTGCTTTGCAGTATCGTAAATGTTATAGTGGAAAATGCCGTCAGATATTCTGTCAGGATCTATTCTACTGCGTTAGTAAAGAAATTACATCGTATTTTATTAGGAAAGCAAGCCAATTGTGCGGAAAACGTACTCTTCGGTGGTCGATTGTCTTGAAAGGCAGTGGTTCTATTCTTGTAGTTAACCTGCGTTGAGTGTATCGACTGGTTCGCTTCCATCGGGATCGATGGTATAGTTGGCAAGTTCTATCTGCTATTAAAGACGGTATTTCTACGGTAATATGGAGGTTATTCACGTACTTATTGAACCACGGTATAAATACCTGATTATTTTGCATATAATTACTTGGAACAGTGGGTTGTTGAAATCGGTAGGCGGGAGGAGCATGCGAGTGTTGGGGCTACAAATTTGATTGACCACCAAATGCATGTTGGTCGAAATTTTATCCGGGCGAGTAGGAGTATGTTAGCTAACAGCCTCTGTTGTTATTACAACTAGTAATAACCCCGATAATTGGGGGACTCCGTTATTTAAAATGAAAAAAGTAAAAAAAAAATTTTGTAAAAACTCAATTTATTCAAGTACTTCATGGAAAACTACAGATACAGTGGTTTTATTTTGGTCGTAAGTCTTAACTTTGATATCTTGAGAAGATCGTACTCGACTCAATGCGACATACATACAGCTGGCCATGCGTAAAACAATCCTCCTTGAGGAAAACACCAACTCTTGCTAGAGTCTGCCCTTGAGATTTGTTTATTGTTATTGCGAATGCTACAATTATTGGAAATTGGCGACGCTTTAAAATAAAAGGAAGTGTTGATTCGCTGGGCTGTAAATTTATACGGGGCAATAAAATTTGTTTCCCTTGTGATTCACCGGTTAAAATTTCGACCTCCAAACAATTACAATGTAGCGTTTTTACTATCAAGCGAGTCCTATTGACCAACCATTCTTATGTATTAAGATTGCGGATTAGCATCACAACTGTTCCAACCTTAAGCCTTAACTCATGAGGCGCTACTCCACTGAAATTAAGGGAGTTTAGATATTCTGTAGGGAATCCGACATGCTCTTGAGGATCTTCAGAAACGACAGTATCCACGCTATAATATACCCTTTCTTCACCGGGCAACATATTTACTATTTCGCTATTTATTATCGTACAGTGATCATTTTTTGGACACAAAATTGCCCGATCCTTCAAATGGTTTTGACTAATAACACCAGACTGAGGCTGAAATACCCAATCCACTAAATTTTCATTTAGCAAAATTATCTCTTCTGGTATATTGATTTTCGACTCTGGAGAGAGCTCTCGACCTTCTCCAACACGCAAAAGAAAACTGTTATATAAGGATTCTTTAGAACGCATATTCGTTGAGAGTTTGAGACACCTAAAAAATTTCCAAAGTGAGCACCGTTTCAAACAATTACCAACTATAGCGGCGCGTGAGCTATTGGGCACCACAGGAAGAACTTGCCTGAAATCACCACCTAATAAAATAACCTTTCCACCAAAAGGTATTTCATTTTGGTGAATATCACGTAATAATCGATCTAAGCAAAAGTAGCATGCTAATTCGGCGAGCATTGCGATTTTCTTCTCTGGCCCTCTGTTCCTCTTCGCGTTCAACCTGCGCCATATGCTTATACTCATTTGCCAAGGGGTTAATATTTGAAAGCATTTCGTGGATTTCTCTCAGCAAATACCTATCGCAGTTTGAATTATGTTGTGCCCTTATATCAGTTGCTTGATCCGTGTCAAGAATAAACAGCTGGGCGTAGGAGGATTCTGAAGGATGATCTGCATGCAATGGACCTACCCTATGATATATTGATCCATGTATTCGGAAGCAATATGGTCCGCGCCCTGTAGGCTCCGCAATTTTCGCTTCGAATGATGCAAAAGCAAACGAACTATTTAGCTGCCGAATATTCTCCAAATAGTGTCCCCGCCAAGAGCTCAAATCATTTTCTAACACAGCTTTCAAAAACTCAGGTACACGTAATTCTTGAAGTTTAACTTTTCCGCCATGACAACATGTCGTAAAGCCATTTCTTACCTAGTAACAATTTCAACCAAATATTAAGACAATAAGTATGTATATACATATATTACGAATATAAAACAATGAAAAGTACAGGTACCTTTTCACTTCCGAAATGTTTTGCTTTACAGTGTAAACATATATTAGTCAAACCCCCAAGCGAACTATACTCCGGAAGAACTACGGAGTTTAGGGCAGCTTTGAAATAACTTGCCATAGATCCTGCATGACTACGGCTCTAATAAAACAGGTCAATTCATATACATACATACATTAACAATTAAAAATTCCTTTTTATCTATAACATTCACCTCTTCTCTTCGACCTGTTAAACTCCTTTTTCGTCTAATTCGCCTTTGGTTTGGCATTTTATTTTTAATAATTAATCTGAATCTGAACTGAAATTCGATGTAGTATGTATGTATTCGCTGGTAATAGCCGCCTTGACTTTTGGAAGAAAACTGAACTGACTCAAAGCTTACCTAACGCAATAACACTTCTAATCAAAATAACGCCGACAACAATATTTCTGTTAGATTTTGCACTTGCGTCTTCGCCCATACATACATATATATATACATACATATGTTTGTAAGTATGTATGTGTGAATATAAAACAAAGTAGAGTGCGCATGTCAAAGCGCAGTGTTCCTTAGCTCGTACATACATATTCGTGCAACATAGAAGAGAGCGCATGTCAAATCGTAGATAGCGCCTTAGCGCATGCATATGTATGTATGTACCAGTGCACATGCCAAAGCAAACATTTGTAATTTGTAATATTCGTCATTCTCTTATTGTCATAGATAACTTGATTAGAATCTCTTTTCTTGCTCTCTCGCTTGCAGCTGATCTGTTTTCTGAGCTGGCAACAAAACACAATCAGGGTGCCGTCAACCAGCAGTTAGTGAAAAAGGCGGGATGCCAGAAAAGCAGCGCTATAATTACTTGACGAAATTAGTGTGAAATGAAACTGTGCGAACATATTTTGGCAAAATAAATGTTTATGTAAATTAATTAATGATTTTGCATTTTAGCATTTACATATATATGTATGTATGCATTTTCAAAGTGTTTAATTTAGTGTTTTGTATAATTTATTAAATACCCAAGTTAATATTTTTCAGCAGTGGCATCATTGGCAAATGTTATAAAAAATGCGAGTTTTGACAGCTCTCTCTCGAACCAAAGAGTCTCGTATCAAGTTATCTATGCTTATTGTCATTTTGCTACCGAGCAGACAACATTGTTGTTGTTAGATTTCGCACTTGCGCCTTCGCGTATGTGGGTATGTGTGTAACGAAAGCAAATGACAGAAACATTTTTAATTATTCATTCTCTTACATATATGCTCTTTTCTGTAGAAGCGCTGCTTATATTAGCTTAATGTAAAAATTGAAGAACTTTAAACGCAAATATATCAAAAGTGGTTCAATGAATTTAAAATCTGTAAAATTTGTGCAAAGTTTCAGATCGCACACTTTAATTTGATGTATTATTTGTCTCTGTACGTTTTTAGATCTCTGGAAATCTTGTCTTAGAATAATATATAGATTATTAAAAGTATTAATAGAAGGTCGACATACACTAACTTCGTGGCGCTTGGCCAGAGTGTTGTAACGCTGTTCAGTATAAACGATTAAGGTCTATATGTATATTCGTTCGAACACCTCTCTAACTATTGTGTATACTGAGGTGGGTTAGGAGTAGGAGGATTGAGAGGATGGATGGTTTGCCCGTAAAGAATCCTCATTAGTCATTTTGCTGTTTCTGGAATTTTATTTCATTTTTTTATTTTATGGTAACAAGCATTCCTGTTTTTTTTTTGTAATAACAATTAATATACATACATATCTTGCAATCATAATTAGGTTTTCTTTGTAATTATAATTAATATATTTTACAATAGCATTTTCCAGTTTTCCATTGGATTTTCTTAAACGTTGTTCTTTGTCCATTTTCCAGTTCCTGCTAGGACTGCGCTCCCTCGACGAATTATTTTACTCTGTAGCAACATGTGCAAGAAGAATATTAGGTAAGGATTTAAACCGAAAATCTGAACAAAAAAAAAGGATTCTAGACGAATAATAAAAATTTCAATTCAATATTAGTTTGACTCAGTTCTTAAATTAAAAACGATTAGTGGCAAACTCAGCCGAGCGGAGTCACGATTCAATTATGTAAGGTTGTGTAGATAGCACATAAAAAAACTTGTTCAAAATATAATATTCGAAGATTTCTACCAATTGAAATGTGTTTTTGAGTGATTAACACGAAATTATTAAAATATAAAAAAGAAATTCATAGGAAAAAAAGTTTTTATGACAAATTATAATTACTCAACGCTTAGAACTTTCATTAATTAGAATAAATAGAAATTAGAATCAGAACAATACATTAAACGTTATTAGTTTAAGATAAAAAAATAGAATTTCTGAGCTTATGGAAAACTCAAGAATGTGCTCTATTTTTATTACTTTTCAAGTTATTGATTTCGGAGAGAAGTCAAATTCGGTCAAGTTAGGGAGTTAAACATATTTTTCTTCGAAATTTTTTAAATTACAAGGTCTGTCGCAAAAGAAACAGAACTTTTTAAATATAACTGTTTCTGGTGACGCCACCTATTGGTGGGTATATGAAATAAAAAGTTTGATCTCTTGTTGACATTTCATTTTAAAACAATTGGATAACTACAATCGATGTTATCGATCAAAAAGTGACAGCAGCTTTTGGTCATTGGTCTTAAAATGCCAGGAGCAAATATAAAATTTTGTTTTAAACGTGGGAAAACGTTTACTGAAACATATGAAATGATGAAAAAAGTTTATGGGGATCAGTGCCTATCCCATAGTAATGTGCATCAGTGGTTTAAGCGATTCCAAGAAGGTCGTGAGGACCTCTGTGACGATCAGAAGTTGGTCGTCTTCAGAAGTCAAAAATAAAGACAATGCTGATTTGTTTTTACGATCCCGAGGGTATTGTACACCGAGAGTTCGACCCACCTGGACAAACGATTAATGCTGTGTTTTACCTTGGTGTTATGAAGCGTCTTTTGTCACGCATTCGTTGTTCTCGACCACAATACCATGAGGCAGGGTCCTGGCGCCAGTTGCACGATAATGCGCTGTGTCATCGGTCGACGCCATATTAACCATTAATCGCTCACCCTACTCACCTGATCTGGCACCCAGTGATTTTTACCTATTTCAAAAACTTCATTTGCTCATGAAAGGACGCTGGTTTCAGGACATTTCAGCTATCCAAAAGGCGACGACCGATATTCTCAAGAGCATTCCGAAAAATGAACTTAAACACTCATTTGAAATGCTAATTGACCAGGCTAAACGCTGTATCGAAGCACAAGGAAACTACTTCGAATAAAAAAATTAACTTTTGAAAAATATTAATTTTTTGTTGTTTTTTTTCTGTTTCTTTTGCGACAGACCTTGTATGTGTTTATGTTCGCTTTCGCGAATTCAAATCATATTATCACTTATCAATAATAACATGTGCGCACTGATCATATGTACATACATAAATATGTGCGTATGACATTGGTACACAAATAACGCATACACAAACCCACATACTTGTATACACATCACAAAATCACTTGTAACGGTAGCCGATGCCACGATGCCTCGAAGAAAAGACGGAAGAAACAAAGCCCCGCTATACTGGTGGTCTGAAGAAATCGCGCAACTGAGAGCTGAAATGTCTCAAGTTTCGACGTAGACAGCAACGTGCTAGAGGAAGAGGTGACTTCGCGGAACTTCTTATAAACTTTCGGAAAAAAAGGAAAGAACTGCATAAAGCCATAGCCAACAGCAAAAGAAATGCCTTTAACCAACTTATCTCAGAAGTAGATAACGACCCTTGGGGAAAAGCCTACCGAATTGTAATGCAGAAAATAGGTAGATCAAGAACACCACCTATATCTCCCGCAATTTTGCGTAAGATAGTTCATAGTTTATTCCCAAGATGCGAACCTATGCAAGTGCCAATTTTCCAAATTCATCTGGATGAAATCGCTGAAGTGTCCCACGAAGAAATACAACATGCGTTGAAAAGAATCAAAATTGGCAAAGCACCCGGCCCGGACGGAATACCCAACTTCGTAACTAAGCGTATCATCCAAAGAAAGCCAACATTGTTCCAAAACGCATACACAAGCTGCTTGAAGGAAGGGATCTTTCCCAAATGTTGGAAGCGTCAACGCCTCGTTCTTCTCCTCAAAGGGGATAAACCTCCAGAAGAACCCTCGTCATATCGGCCCTTATGTATGCTTGATACGGCTGGAAAAGTTTTCGAAACAATTATTTGTAAGCGGCTAGAGAAATATACCGAAGGAGACTCTGGGTTGAATCCAATGCAGTTCGGTTTCCGGAAAGGACGTAGCACAGTAGATGCGATAAATGCGGTCACCAAAATAGCGGGAAAAGCACTGGAAGGGAGTAGATGGCGTTGGGGTGGCAAACAGTGCTGTGTTGTCATTACCCTAGATATAAAGAACGCTTTCAACTCAGCGAATCAAAGTAATTCTGAGAGTCGCGATGCCTGGGCGGTAAAAATAGTAGGATACGCGGATGACATTGCGGTCGTAGTAGTAGCGAAAACCCTAGATGAAGCGAGAAACAAGTGTACTGAAAGCATTAACAATATTAAAAAATGGCTCGAGACAGCTGGCTTACAGCTAGCTGCACACAAAACTGAGGTGGTTTTAATGAGCAGCCGAAAAACAGTGGAATCAATTGAGATACATATGTATTGATGGGCATACCATAAAGTCAAGCCCACATCTCAAATATCTTGGAATAATCCTGGATCATAGACTCTCGTTCAAGCAGCACCTAATTGCCACACACATAAAAGCGGCGAGATCTGTGTCGGCAATAGCAAGAATAATGCCCAATATGCGAGGCCCCAGACAACTAGTCAGAAAGCTGCTGACAAGCGTCAGTAGCTCCATCATTCTGTACGCGGCGCCAATTTGGATATCTTCTATTAGACATAGCTCGTATATGAGAGGAGTTGCTTCGGTACACAGACTGGCGTCACTGAGAACTTGCTGTGCATTCAGAACAGTATCGGATGATGTTATCCATGTTATATCGGGAAGACTCCCCATAGACATACCAGCTGAGCGTTGCTCATCAGTCCGAGATATGAGGAGAAATGCCTCCGGAAATGGCAGGAGAGATGATACCCAATATTAGAGAATGGGTTACGCGGGATCATGGGGAGGTGAACTACTACCTTACGCTGCGAAAATTATATTGAAACAGCAGACCACGTACTGGTGGAATGTGTCCGCTTCTAAAAGGAAAGGCAAATACTTTAAAATAAACTAGGAAAGCTCCTACCCATACGTTCAAGGGACGTAGTAAGTTTTATGCTAACTTCTCATCTACCATGGGATATTGTATGTGAGATAATAGCGTATATTATGCAAAGGATTCGAGAAGACGAAATCGCTTTAAGGCCGAGAGTGCAGTCCCGAGATGCTGTAAACCTATGACACCATAAGAACATAAATATAAAGGAGCTGTTATATACATAAACAATACCTGCCCTGCGAAGGAAAGCCTACAGGTAGTTCCGCAGGGAAACACAGGTCTGTGGACAAGGGGGTACTTATATGCGTATACATGTAAATATGTGCGTATGACATTCCCACACAAATAATGCATACCCAACATACATACCTATATGCGTTCACTTGTAGATGTGTCACCCGCAAAAATTACAAATTTTGTTCTACAAAAACAACAAATGCCCGAAATAGCATCAGCGGCGTCACAAGTCAATATGGCTACCAAATGTAGTAAATCTTACAACAAGAACAATTTCATTCAAGAACGCAAGCGCACTTTCAACAGGCAAACTCGCTTCATTCATAAAACCGAACACTGTTGTCGATTTTAAGCCTCGAACCGAAGTCATAGAGCCACCACTGCTAGTTAGTGAAGAAGAAATATTGGCCATAGCCGGAAAAATTAAAAGCCAAGAGCTACTCGATTTCGAGTGGAGTCCCGCAATGCTCGGTACTAGACCCCCTTCTATGGAACAAAATGTATGATGGAGTGCTAAGGAGACACCAACCGAAAGCTATTAAATTAGTTGCATACGCAGACGACCTTATTGTGGTAGCAGTGGCTAAACACCTCGACGACCTCCAAAGCAAATGCAATGAGTGCATAAACGGTCTGCGCCAATGGTTCTCATCAATGAGTTTAGAACTGGCTGAGAAAAAGACAGAAGTCTTGCTCATAGTAATAGTAGACTCCTAGAATACACTGCAAATAAAGCGAATGCCTGAATGCCTTATATAGAATGATGGCAAATAAAGGCTGCGTGCGTTTCAACCGGCGTTTATTACTTGCAAAGGTAATGAGATCGGTTATGTTATGTGCGGCTCCAATATGGATCCAGGCTCTAGGCATCAAAGCATATGCCAGACAAATAAACACAGTGCACAGACTGTCGGCACTAAGAGTTATCAGTGCTTTCCGAACAATTTCGAGCGATGCTGCTGAAGTAATAGCCAGTATGATGCCCATTGACATCCAGGGTGACGAATACGAACGAGTGTACAAATTACCAGAGCCATCTATAGGAGCCAAAAGAGCAGAGAGAATGAAAAGCTTAACGATATGGCAGCAGCGGTGGCAAACCTCACTCAAAGGACGGTGAACCTACGGACTGATACCGGACATCCATTCTTGGATCGATAGACGACATGGGGACCTGGATTTCCACCTGTACAGATTCCAGCACGACATTAGTCCGAATTGTCCGACGTGTTCAGAGTGCTTTGAAGACCCTGAGCATGTATTCTTTTATTACCCTCGCTTTTTAAGTGCAAGGGAAAAACTTAAAACTACACTCGGTGGTAGTTTAACGGTGGAAAATTTGACGACACTTATGTGTAAGTCCACTGAGAACTGGAAAGCTGTCAGCGCAGAATAGAGAGCAGAATAGGCGTCCGTCAGTCCGTGCTATAGAAGAGACTTAAATGTCTTATCACTCCCACGAAGTAATACCTAATCAGGTGGTCCCGTGGGAGAATATGGAGTTGGGAGTAGGTTAGGTTTAGCGGATTAAAGTTCTGCATTTCGGCTTTTGATGCTTCCCCCTATAAAAAAAAGAAATATATATATATATATATATATATAGTTAAATGTGCACCCATTAGTTGATCCAAAATCATTCACTCACCGCCACTTTGTGTTAATAAAAACTGCAAGCGCAATTTATGTTTAAATTCGGTTTAATTTAGTAGATAACAAAATATGTAACGCACAATACAAATGCCGATTATAAATACATATAAGTATGTAAAAAGATTATCAACAGCAAGTCGAAGAGACGGTCTCCAGTTTAGGACCGTGAAATGATGTCTCCCCCGAATGCAGCCCGGTGGCTACTGATGGATCGATGACTTGACGTAGTGCTGATGAATCGAACTAACGTAGCACTCAGGATCGGCGAATAACCGGAACGTATGTTGACGCGGCGCAGTGCAGATTGTAAAAGTAGACGGATGTTAACGTGCGAATGTTTGTAGCGAATTTTAATGCGTGAATGTTGATGCGCGGCTTGTGAAGAGCGAATTGAGAGTCCCATCCCGTTGTCCATCCTTTTTGTTGAGTGGGAACAAGTGTGGTGAGTTGTGTTGGTGTGGTGTGGTGAATTGCGCTGTTGCATTAGGATGCGCCAGTTTTACCGAGTAGAGGGGGTGGATCCTTAACTCATTTAAACATCCTGGGCCCTCTAGGCGAATATTTTGCCAAGTTTTATATATGTAATCTGAGACATACAACTCGGCTTACTGTTGGTGGAGTAGCCGAGGGCGCAAAATATTAGCTGTAAGAAGCGATTTTGCTTTTAATAGAAAATTGTATTTTGTGTAAGTATTGGCGCTTGAGGCAGTAATAAAAGCGTATTTTGACGACTTATTGTATTATTATAGCAAAAAAGTTATTTGCTTTTTTTAATTTTATTAGCGGTTATTTACAATTTCCTATTTTATCGGTTTGGTATACCGGTAATGTATTCTTTGCCTTTTCTGAATGGCTCAGATGTGGCCAGAATGGGTACTCCTTAGCCCTGGAGTTAGGACTGTGACAATAGAGGGATCTTGCGAGAGAATGGCCGTGAATGGGGAACGGCTTCGATTCGTGGAGTAGAGAATTCTTCATAATTAATTTGATGCTTTGTGCAGCTAATTCCCATAACCCACCCATATGAAGAGCGCTGGGATAGATGTAATAAGAGCGACCTTTGCCTTTTGTAAGTGTAGGTGCGTCACTGTATCGCATTGGGAGTATGGTGATCCCTTAACTTCCTTTTTGATTTTATTTATTTTTGAAAATTAATGAAAATGTCTATTTTTCGACTTTTGGAGAAAATTTTGTTATATTTTACAAGTATATTTAAGTGCGTATGCACTAATTTGGCGTTTAGTAGCGCGCCATATAACTTGAGATTTTTTAAGCAGGATTTTTGTATCATTATTGGCGAAAGCCATCCTGCGGGGCCGAAAGTTTTATGTGCTTTTAATATATCGACTGTCAGAGGTAACTCTGACTTTGTTTTTTATACCTTTATGTGGGGTATTGCAAAATTGTAACTCTAGTGGTTGTCGTACGACGTACCGCCCATTATTCGATGCAGTAGTTGTGGCTTTAGAGAAGTGCTCACAATACTGATTTTTTATAGTTTTGTTTGCTAATGGAAGTTTCTTTAACTTTTGCGATTTACTTAATTGTGAATTAAAGTTTTTGTTCTCAACCTGAGTTGGTCTGGTGGTAACTGGTTCTATAACTAATCCACTTTATGCTTCGATGGGCAGCGTTTGAACTTTTTGTGCCTTTGAGCAACATGGTGTCTCTTGGCAATTTTTTGAATTTTGGGTATCGGGATTTGCTTTTGCAATTAAACCCGTGTTTTTTTTTGTTAAAGAAGCGCTTCTTTGGGGTGAGATGGGATATCTGCTGTAATGAAGCATTGAGTTGTGCCTCTTGTCACAATAGAAGCAATTATATTTGCTTTTGCAATTTTTATGATTGTGTGTATGAGACAAGCAGTTTGTACAGAGTCTTTTTGATCTGACAAAGTTGTTCCTTTCGTTAACATTTAATTTTTTAAACTTATCGCAAGTTTTAAGCTTATGCCCTCTTGTGCATAGTTTGCATGACGTGTGTTTTTTCTGTTCGGATGTGAACGAGTGCGTTTTGTGAAAGCTTTTGTTTAAATTTTTGTTGCTTCTAGCTTGGGGTCCATTGAAGCTTCTATTTTGGTCGTGTTTAATGATCTTAGTTTTGATTATTTTTTCTTCTAACCTTTCCGCAATTTCATATTGGGTGGTGAGAAAATCTTTCATTTGTTGCCACGTTGGGCACTTTTTTCGTAATGAGAGCGATTGCTCCCATAGAAGTAACGACTTTTCTGGTAATGCGGCGGTGCAAATGTTTACCAGAATTGGATCCCAGCTGCCTGTGGGAACATTTAGTGTCGATAGAATCGACAAACAATTAGAAACAGTGGATTCTAGTTTGATGAATTCTACACTTGTTCCTTTCTTCACTTTTGGCAAGTTCATTAGTGTCGTTACTTGTTTATCGACCAGTATTTTTTCATTTTCATATCTTGATCTCAGATAAATGGAAATTGTCGTCATTTAATGCGAACTGTTTGACTATTTCGCCTGCTTGACCTCTGGTTTTGTATCTGAGGTGATACAATTTTTGCGCTTATGATAATTGAGGATGGTTTATGTACACGGCCGTGAACATGTCCCGGAAGGACGGCCATTCTTCATAACCTCCGTAAAAGGTTTCTGTATCACATGCGGGCACCTCGAGTTGGATGCCTGAACTTGCCTCTTGATTGTCTATTTGTGGCAGCTCTACTCTACTGTGGGGAGTAGGTGCAATTGCTTTAATGAGCTTTAATTGATCGGAGATCATAGCTTTCGTTTCTTCATACTGGTCTAAGCAGTTTTCGTAAATATCGTAAGCCGATGATTTGAAATTGTGTGTATCTGAATCGTTAGAATCTAGAATGGCGTCATGAGCCATTTTTATGAATTTAACAACCTGTTTTGAGCGTGTAGCTCTCACAGGTGTATTTTGATTTCTTTCGTTATTAACCATTTTTGTTATATTGTATATTTGTATATTAAAATACTGTTATATATTTTCTCAGTGTAAACTTATTCACGGTATTCTCATAGAAGCGATAAAGTATTATAAATTGAATACTATTTTAAAGTTTTTTTTTTAGATTATATCTGTAAAAAACGTATTTTTAATTAATATCGTTTTTTATTTATTTCCAATGTTATTGCAATATTATTTTTATTTATATTTTATTTCGAAGTGTTAATGATTATTAAACCCCCTTTTTTTATATATTAAAATATTTGATGACCGAATATTTTGTATTTAGGTACACCCAAATACTCAGGCTTGTTTATACATATGTACGTATGTATGTACTTATATTTATTGAGAGCTCGTTGAAGAGATCAATTCGCTTTTTACATTAGCATGCACAAATTGTTTGTATGTATTTCTAAGTTATGTTCTTAAGCAATTGAGAGCTCGTTAGAGAGATCAATTCGCTTTTTGTACGCAATCCTGCTTGTTTTTGTTTGCCAAAGAACAAGAAGTACTGCCGAATAGATGCCAATGTGGACTTTGAAGATTTATATGTTTTAATATATGTATGTATGTTTGCATATACAGTGTTCACAAATTATGTAGATTTTGTTTTACTGACTTTTTGTATTCTGTTTTTAACAAAAAAGATAAAATTAGGGGAAATTTTTTTTTTTTTCACTTTACCGCCGTGTTCTAAGTGAATTTTAAAACGGCCTTTTTTTTACTTTAAGATTACGTATTTTTTGTGTATTAATACCCAGTGTAGGGTATAATGGCACCGAGTGATTGTTTGCCGTCTTTATGTACTATATGTTCGCACTGCGAAGAGAGTGCAAAGGCGAAATGAAGAATGTGCAGTTATTCTCCCGTATGCACTTTGTATGTATTTTGTATGTAAATATATAAATAGTATCGCATTAGAAAATTTGCATATATATATGTATGTATGTGTTTTTTTGTTTTGTTTCATATGTTATAATTTTGATTAATGTTTGTGCCTTTGCTTATTTGGTTTATGCAGTCCCGCTTATTGTTTTGTTAAATATATGGGGTATTGTCGAAACGTATTGCAAGTTAATACTTGAACTTTTTTATTTTTGTGCTGTGGAAATATTTTGTGTGTTTTAACACAACTGTAAGCATTTGTCGGCATCAATTATTTGCTATATATATTACCAAACTATTTTCTTTGTTAAAAGAGTTTGGTGATATTTTTTTTTTTTTTGTTTGTATACCAACGGAATTTTGGTTAGAAACACAAATTTAATTTTGTGCTTTTGAAACATACATACATATAAGCAAATATATAAATATTAAAGGGAATCGATACAACTCACTTTCCGGCAGGGAACTATGAAGGTATGTACATATATGGATATTTGTACGTGCGTGTGCTTGTGCTTGTGCCTTTGGCTTTTCTTCCAGTCCTTTGTTGTGCTTGTTGTTGCTTGATGTTTTCAGTTTCTGTTTGATTATTTCGCGGCCGTTCTTTGCAGTTATGTATTTTGTTGGTTTTTTTTTCGATTCGCGCCCGCAAAATATTATTTTAGTTTGTATTTCGCGCCCGCTCTTTCATTATAATTTTATTGATTTGCGCTACACTTTTATGGATGTTTGTATGTGTATATCTATATTTGTTTTACTGGTCGCTCCTAATTTAGTTTTTTTTTTTGTGTTTGTAAAGTATTATATATTTTGTTTTTGTAAGTTTATGTTTTTGTCTCCGCAATTATGGTAATTGCATACATATGTACATATGTATATGCATATATTTTTGCCGAGTCACCAACTTGATTTTTTGTTTTGTGTCTTATGTTTGAACGTTTATTATTTGTTATTTTTGTCACTTCACCGTGTTTTTGTTTTTTAAACTGCTTGGTAACTTAGTCTTTTAAATGCACTTTGGTTTTGTTTTTTATTTTTGTTCTGTTTGGGTCACAGCACTTTGTTTATTCTTTTTTTTATTTTGCCACCACACTAGCATATGTATCCATATTTATTTAATTTTGCATTTCACATAGTGCCTTTCTTTGGGGCTCGAAGGACCATAGTTAAATGTGCACCCACCAGTTGACCCAAAATCATTCACTCACCGCCACTTTGTGTTTACAAAAACTGCAAGCGCAATTTATGTTTAAATTCGGTTTAATTTAGTAGGTAAAAAAATATGTAACGCACAATACAAATGCCGAATATAAATACATATAAGTATGTAAAAAGATTATCAACAGCAAGTCGAAGAGACGGTGTCCAGTTTCAGGACCGTGAAATGATGTCTCCCGCGAATGCAGCCCGGTGGCTACTGATGGATCGATGACTTGACGTAGTGCTGATGAATCGAACTAACGTAGCACTCAGGATCGGCGAATAACCGGAACGTATGTTGACGCGGCGCAGTGCAGATTGTAAAAGTAGACGGATGTTAACGTGCGAATGTTTGTAGCGAATTTTAATGCGTGAATGTTGATGCGCGGCTTGTGAAAAGCGAATTGAGAGTCCCATCCCGTTGTCCATCCTTTTTGTTGAGTGGGAACAAGTGTGATGAGTTGTGTTGGTGTGGTGTGGTGAATTGCGCTGTTGCATTAGGATGCGCCAGTTTTACCGAGAAGAGCGGGTGGATCCTTAACTCATTTAAACAATATATATATTGATATATATATATATATATATATCACTTAGTTTCAGGTGATACGTACAAACTATTATACTCTGTAGCAACAGGTTGCTAGAGTTATGTTATACTCTTACAAATTTCCAGGGAAAAATATTATTAAGTTACTGGAGGACCTATCGAATTCTGTTTTGCCTTAGCTGAAAGAAATAAGCAGGTTTTGGATTTTATTAAGTTCTTTTTTTGGGAAATAAAACTTAAATTATTTAAGAATTTTAGTGATTTTTATTGTTCATGTATTCTAGTGCATTGTTCTTTAGTCAAGTACTTACCTTGTCATATGCGATATTTTTTGTTTAATTATCAGGCGCAATAACAAGAAACAGGGATGGTCTTCAGTCCCTGAAACATTCCACATACTATATATCGCAAAAAACACTTTACAAAGATTTACCTTGCCGTTGTCCATATTTGACTTAGATATGCAGAGATAATGGTTTCACGATTGATTAATATATATAGGTAAATTGAAGATGCAAGCATTTTAAGGATCATGTATTTTAGTACATATGTATGTATATTCCACTTTTTAGTGAAGCACCTTATGATAGACGACAGTTTTCGTTTTATTATCAGGTGCAAGAACAAATAACGACCCGAACATGCCACATATAATTTACCATGGGGAAAACAATGACTTTCTAGAAGAATTGGCCTTGGAGTTTGTTTGAAGTCGTTTAAACTCAAACGGCATGTCGGTTGGGATCATCGGGATCCTTGGAATTTTCCTTTGAGTATCGTCGCATAAATCACATTATTCATCAAGTTCCTTAATACCAAACGCGTTTCGTCGTACTGTTTTGGTTGGTCTATACTTTGAAGCATGGTTACTATGTAGCCAACCTTTAGTCGTAAATTGTGCTGTGGTAAACCTGGCATATCCAAGGAGTTTTAAAATTCAATTGAATAGTTAGTAACTTCATTTTCAATTGTTACACAATCAATTGATTTGAAAGAATGCAGTCTACAAATGATCTCATTCTGAATTATCATCTACATCTTTGTTCTTAGCCGTCAAAATTGCCCGCTAACTCAACCATTCATTCATTTTGTTGTTTGAAATGATGTTTGGGAATATTTTGTTAATCAGTTCATCTTTTGATGAGGCAAAGTTACAGAAATTCTGTGGAAATGAAATCAATCCGCTAGATACGTCGACAGGTAATCGACCATTACCTATAATCAGTAATTTCTCAGAGAAATCTTTAGCAGATGTATCGTTCATCAGTGCAACTTCATGTTTGTTGGCAGCTCCAATTTCTTCACATAACGCCATATACTCGATTATTTGAGGCAATCGTTTATCTCATCTGCATAAGTTGATCTTAGTATTAGTGGTAGTGTTTGGCGGAAATCTCCAGGCCGTAAAATCATTGCGCCTTCAAAACATCTCAAGTCATTGCGTAGATATTTCAATGTTCCGTTTTATGCTTCCATTTATAAACTGCATTCGTCTCAGATGCTGTTAAAACTTTGCCCATTGTGGAGGGATTTGCAATAGTACATGTTTGTTCTTCCATAGTTTGAAGATTTAACGGTAATTTTAATGCTGAATGAGCGATACGGCATCCTTCTAACAATGTTGCTGCTATTTCGTAACAACTAACTGCCACCACAATTTTGTATCTCGCACGAACAGTGGCTAAAACTACTGACATGAGAAATGTCTTACCAGGAAATATAAACTACCATTTCCATTATCAATGGCCGTGATCAATATATTAGAAATTTCCTTTTGTTGGTAATTCAACAGAGGTACATTCGTCCGAATTATTAAATCTAATTCCTGGTGATCATATTTACTTTCCCGTTCAAATTTTCGATTAAATGCATCATGCATTTCATGATTTGGCGCTTTCATTCATAATATGACTAATAAATTACCGAACATGAGGTAACACATGGCTTCGATCAAGAACAAAGCCCGATTATGTATCTCCTCATTCATCTGAAGGTGGGGATTTCTTGAACTGAGACGAATTTGCTGTAAAATGTCTCCTGGCATATTATCCTTGTATTTGTGCCACAGCTTAGATGGGTTCGATAGAAAGCATGTCGAAATGATGATAGCACATAATGTTCGTATCTAACTTGGAGGTGCAGATATAATTGCTTCATCAGTTGTCGTTTCCAAAGTAAATTTAGTTCTTTACATGCAGCACGATATGTTGGGAATACTATAGCATTAACAATCCGTAGTGACTCAAATGACGTTGGCGTAATAATTCATCAAGCTAACCTTCTTGGAAGTTTCTTCACCTTAAATTAAAATAGTAGAATTATTATTTGGTATGAAAAACTTACATCTATATTTTTAGCATAATTATAAATAGGTGGAGATAATGACTTTAAATCTGTTGCCTGTAATTTGTCCAATATTCTCTAAACTACTATTATATTGAAACTCAACATTTGATATTTAAATAATATCCATCTTCACCTTGCCAAAACATCAGCGAGTATTGCAACGTGTCATTTGAACGATGTGTTTCAGATATTTGTTGCAGTTACCCAGTTTCGCGACATATAATATCGCATGTTTTCAAGTTTTAACCAACAAGCAAAATGGAAACTCCATATATTGTTAGAGGCTTAAGTGTGCGGGCGTGTGTTCTAGATGAATCCTGACTTTGTAGTCATCATTTGGCATGCGCTCCAAAGTATTCTTAAACAGCCTGACCAGCGCATGATGTCATTAAGCAGTTTCTGCAGATCTCGAAGAATTGCTCTTTTCATTGTTTCATTTATCTCTTGACGTCGACCAAATTTATGCTGTGCATCTTATAAAGGTTATAATGATCCAATTCTGTGGTGAATCTGTCTTTGTATCTACAAAATCAAAAGCAAACTCTATATTACTCTTTTAAACCCTTTTTTAGAATTAGCATACGTAACACATAGGAATATGTATAGTTACTGATTTGAAAACCCTTTTTTTAAATAAGCATTCATAATTCATATGAATAAGAATAGTAAGTTATTATTCTACTAAATGAATAAACACCTTGAATGTTGGATTAAATCCGTACTATATAACGCGGTGCTCTTCACGTGCAATTCCTTGTTCTTCTTCAGTCCTTTCACTCACAATATTTCTAATTCTTATTGCATTATTGGTCAACTTCAAAATTGTACCTACCTTTTTTTCTGATAAATTTCTTTCAGCTGCGGCATGGGTTTCTTAATGGCTAAATCGGTACAATAAGGTAATAGAGATTCGAAACAAACACTTTAACCGGTCAACTTCAAAATTTTACCTACCTTTTTTCTTAAAAATTGCTTTCGCTTCACGACCGACGGGACAGTGATAAAAATCTGTACAGTAAGCTAATAAAGATTCGAAAGAAACACATCAACCGGTCAAATTTTACCTACCTTTTTTCTGATAAATTTCTTTCAGTTGCGTCCGACGGGATGAGAAAAATAATCCTATATGTGGTTCTATTATTATCTTTATTAGGTTAGGTTAGGTTAGATGGCTGATCAAAGATCGCACGTGGACTAATAGATGTAGTCCATTGTGATGCCATAGAAAATAGAACTCCAGTGTTCGGACTTACAGATCAGCAAAACGCTTAGTAGCCAATAAAAATTTGCAAAGGCGCTTAATATATACACCCACCAGTTTAGTAGGATGTCTGAAGGTATGTGCCCCCAAGTATTTAAGTCTTGACCTCCCGAATGCGGCACAGTCAAGGAGGAAGTGCTGGCTAGTTTCTGCCGCATCTTCTTCTAAGTAGCTTCTGCATACGGCGTCCGGTAAGATTCCCTGTCTTACAGCATGTGTGCCAATAGAGCAGTCCCCCGTCAAGAGCCCCACTACTAAAGAGAGGCTAGCCTTACTGAGGGCAAAGAGATCGCTAGGTCTCCTATGATCTATCTTGGGCCAGAATGCTTTTGCGACCGCGCAAGCATCCGCGAGGCCCAACTATCCAGTAGTAGAACACAAGAGCATCGACCCGTTCCCAATCTAGCTCATCAGC